>NC_092415.1:14080562-14288062 GCF_040894005.1 Engystomops pustulosus | reverse complement strand
TCCTCCGACGTCCACCAGGTCGCTGCGCTGAAGTTCCCCGGAATGCACTCAAGTTCACCGGCCTATTCCTAGTGAAGGTAAGTGCAAGCTCCGCGACACTTTTCTTTTTTAAAATGCGAATCCGTCGGGTTTTCGTTCAGCCACGCCCCCCGATTTCCGTTGCGTGCATGCCGGCGCCGATGCGCCACAATCCGATCGCGTGCGCCAAAATCCCGGGGCAATTCAGGGGAAATCGGCGCAAATCGGAAATATTCGGGTAACACGTCGGGAAAACGTGAATCGGGCCCTTAGTAAATAACCCCCATTGACTTGGATCTGCACTAACGTTTAGTAGACACAAGTGTAGCCGTCGCTGAAGCTTCTCCATCTTATTGTACGAGTGGAAGTTGAGACTCCGGACGGAATATTTTCCATATTTAACCTCCCGTTATCCTGCAGTGACCCGGCTATTTATACTGCTATAATATTTGGGTTACCTCTTCTGCCCTGTCCTGCATTAACCCCCTACGTCTACGTCTTGCCGCTACCTACTTGAGATTCCCAGGCTAAATCTTTCCTGGTATTGTCCTCCTGGCCGAATCTTCCCTCAGTCTTTCCTACACATTTCCAGGTATTACAGTACAATATGTTCTGGTTCTGGAGGATTTTCACCGTGTCCTGCTGTGCCCTTTAAGTTCACTTGTCAAATATAAGGAGACAATGCTGACCTTGGAGACCTCACTTATGGTCAGATTCATGACCAAGTCTACAGCACAAAACTCAATTCTGTGCAAACGCTATGAATTTTGTGGATCTGATCCCTATCTTAAAGCAAACCTAACCATCAAAATCCATCATGATAAACCAGGGACACTTACTCATAGATCCAGGCACCGGGACTGTGGTAATTATGTGGTACAATTATGCTAATGATCCAAAAATGCTCTGGGGGCGTTACCAGAGCCCCTCTGTGCGAAAGCTTCTTAGGCTGTTACACTTTCTCCCAGCTCCAACCTGCTCCCATATAACTTTCCCCACCCTCTGCTTGATGTACTCTCACACAGTGGCTGGAGGAAGTTCTTCTGCACAGAGTAACAGCCTGTGAAGCTGCAAAATGAAAGGGGCTCTGCTTACGCCACCCAGAGCCCTTCTGACTCATTAGCATAATTCTAAAAGTTGATTTTAGAAGGGAGGAGGTCATGGTTAACAAATATAAAAAGATTACGACAGTCCCGGTGGCTGGATCTATGGGTAAGTGTCCCTAGTTTATCATGATTTAATCTTCTAGCCTAATCTGTTAATTTCTCTAGGTATCCTCTCTCTGTCTCAGTCTCTGTTCACATGGACCAGCAGTGTCAGTGTATACAGCCCCCTACAGTTTCTTGGGCCCACCAGATACATTGTTTATGGTGACCTACCACCCATCAGCACAGACCTTAGTGGCCTCCAAGCTATGATATATCCTGCTGGATCTCTAGGGCCCATAGTTTAGAGTTTCTATTTCTGGTGGGTCATTTGGTGGGTCAATCAGTGGCCGATCCCAGTGATCATTTCTTATGTATAAAGAAGCTTCATTTCTCTCCAGCACCCCTGCAGGTGAAATGAAGCATTACAACACGTCCATTCAAATTAAGGAGTAGTTTGGTCAGGGAAGGTCCTCCAGATAGAGAGACAATCTTTCTAACCTCTGTCCCCCCCATGACCCCGGCCAAGAGATGAGGATCCTAAACACAGGACCCCCCACTAAATCAACTCAGAGTTCATCATTACGTTGTATGAGAATGGAATTTTTAACTGGGCATCCCCATTTATCTAGAAATCCCCAGCTCTAGGGCTCCAATTGTACTTCCATAAATTGACCTAAAAATTCAGAAACACGCTCTTTAAGCTTACTGTGTTCTTTATAAGAAAAAAAAAGGCTTTAAAAATTATGCAAATAAGCCTAAGGGGCTCCAGGCTCCATTAACATCTATGGAGTTTGAAACCCCTCAGGCTCATTTACATAATTTTAAAAGCTTAAAAAAAATCAGACATAAGAAGCTATAAGAAGAGCAGATCCTGCCAGAGGGGGCGCCCACCAGTATGTCAGTGTGCCAGGTTTACAATCCTTCATCTTGGTGGTAGATTTTTTTATAGATTTTTCAGTATATAGAAATGATACCAATGATAAAAAAATGTATCACTAATGAATACAAAATAATAAGTGATGAGTAAGATCTCATCGAAGTCAAGCATATTTCCTCACTTCATCTTTAGCTGAATGTGCGTTACTGATTTCTATATTAGTCATACAAAAATTCTCCCACCATCGGAATCAGAATTTGTGGTTTTATCTCCGGTATCTTCCATTTTCAGAAGAAAAGAAATAAATTGGGTGATTGGTTATCAATGAGAATCATGACCATATATGGATAGGTAGATGTTACTTTATAGACATTAGTTTGCCATCTTTAAGTCACTAGAGCCCACAAACACCATAGGACCTTTAGAACTTGAGGATTCACTGATGGGTTGAGACCAACCCTTGTACCTTGGGTTGGTCTACTAGCATTATTAAGGATTCTCCTGTGGGCCCGCCTGCCTTGGTATAACAGCTTTGGTCTTTTTGGTCAACAGAGGTACTTGGGAATGCTTCAGTGGGCCTAGCCAGCCATGGTTCTAAAAGGCTTGATCAGGTCAGGATTGATCAGGTCCACCAGAAAACTATGGGGGTCTCAGGTGGACCATGTCAATCATGGTTCTAATTGCCAGGTTTGTACTGGTCGACTCACTGATGGGTTGAGACCAACCCTTGTACCTTGGGTTGGTCTACTAGAATTATTAAGGATCCTCCTGTGGGCCAGCCTGCCTTGGTTTAACAGCTTTGGTGTTTTTGGTCACCAGAGGTACTTGGGAATGCTCCAGTGGACCTAGCCAGCCATGGTTCTAAAAGGCCAGGATTGATCAGGTCCACCAGAAAACTATGGGGTTCTCATGTGGACCAAGTCAATGATGGTTCCAATTGCCAGGTTTGTACTGGTCATATGTGGATATATAAACATTACTTTCTTGATATTGGTGAATCCTAGAACTTGTAGTGTGAAGAAGATGGATGTAGCAAAGAACCATCATCTTGAGATGCCTTCAAGGACTTTCACTTTTTGAGTATCCTCAAGAAAACCATCTTTAGGTGCTCTAAAACATTGGTGCTCACCACTGTAAGCCAGATCCAGAACGCACTAGAACTAGAAAGCAGTCACTCACGTGGCGCGCCATTGTGCCGCATAACATGTTGTAGGAATGGCGGCTATTAATAACAAGGCCTCATTATCATGGTCGGCCATCTGTCATTGACGCTTTAGTTTCTGTGGTCTGCAAGACGCGGCCTTTCATGTAGCAGTTGTGTCGCTCTCTAAATGAAGACTCTAAACACTGGTGACTGATATCAATTACGGTCACTGAGGAAGGGCTCCTTCATGGTCAAGACACGTAGACAACGTTCATTGACAGAAGACACTTTGTCTGTTGAGTTGTCTACGGGACTGAAAGGGGAAGGAGGCCGACAGATTGGAAATGAATCCATTGTTTAGAAACTCAGCTCCTTCTAGGGTATTGTATTCAGGGAGTGATGGAAAGGACCTTAATAGTTCCGTCAAAATGTAGCTAATAAGTGGACCTTTTGGGCTCTTCTGGCCATTTAAAGCAGCTGGGTTTGTTTTGCGTATTGTTATAAGTATAGGTCTTCCTTATTTTGGTGCCTTGACATGATGCAATACAGTTTTTGGAACATTGACTACTATGTGCCATGAGTAACATGATGATGAGTAATCATGATTTATTTACTGGCCTGGCCCAACAAAATACTGGAGAATCCTGTCATGTGGTTGAACCCACCATGGTTTCTCGGGAAGGATACTCCAGCATGTCCACGGGAAAAGTAAAATCACTTCCAGTTTATTGATTCCATTTAAAAAGGTAACATCATTTCAAGGACACAGCAACACCAACGCAATTCGCCTGAGGGGCTTGTAACAGGTGGTCCCGCGACCCATATCGCGGGTCGCGAGCTCACCCGTGCCTCTCGCTCCCTGCAGGTGCAGCGCCAGCACGTCATACCTCTCCCTGCTCCCGAGTCCCGGCATCGCTCCGTGTGCGCGCGTCCCCGTGCCTTAGGGCGCGCGCGTCAGCTTTAAAAAATTTAAAGGGCCAGCGCATCATTAATTGGCGCTGGTCATTTCCCATGAGGCTATTTATACCTGCCTCTTCCATCTAACCCTGCCAGATCTTTGTGCCTCACAGCCTGAGAGAAAGCTCTTTGCTGTGTACCAGTGTTCCTCCGTGCCGCTGTCTTGTGTGCTGTGTTCCCGTACCCCTCTGCTTGGACCTCCTGTTGCTGACCCCGGTTTGGATTCTGACGTTGCATCTCTGCCGCCTGCCCTGACCCTGTGCCTGGACTGTGACCTCGAGTTTGACTGCTGTTTCTGTACCTCAACCTTGGCCGCCACTGCAGACAAGTCATGCCTGAGGAACGACCTGGTGGTACCACGCCGCAGCTTGTCTAACCCGCCTTGCGGCGGGCTCTGGTGAAATCCGGGTACCACTTAGACTTCGGTCCCAGGTAGTGGCTTGAGTCATCGTCTGCAGTGGTCCAGAGGATCCACACCTGCAAGCCTGACAGGGCTTAGTCATGGTTACCATGACTGCACCTAGAGATTTAGTTCCTTGGCTTGGTCAATCAGAATTCAAGGGGGATTCTTTGGTGGGCTAAGCTAACCTTGGTTTGAACAGCTATGGTTAGTCCAGCGGAGTACTAGGGATTACTTTGGTGGACACAGTTGCCTGTGTAATAGGCCTCCTCCATAGAGCCTAGCCAGTCTTGATTCGAACTGCCAGGTGTGGTCTGGTCCACCAGAAAACTCAGGGATCATCTGCAGGACACAGGTTTGAATTGGCCAACAAGAGTGCTACAAAATTTGGGCCAAGGTTCTTTTACAAAGACTCAGTGATAGACAGCCTTCCTTAGGTCCACATTCGGAGCTACTACTTATGGTGTATATGAGGACATGCAATAGTAGATATCTGGATATTCTGCGATGTAGATAGAGACATGGCTGTAGGGAGTTGTACCTGTGTCCTAGGGTCTGAGAAGTATCAATGGCCTCTCTGAAACAAAGAAATTACATTTTTATCGTACAATGGGGGAAAGAATCTTTGAGTGGCACCTCTTATTCTACCAAGAGTAGTAGGAGCCCTTCCCAGCCCAGGAGCCTCTATATACTGAGCCTATATGGTATCTGTATGGTCTACTGTTCCTGCAGTGTATACTTTGGCTCATGAGGCTTAGTTCCTACCAGTTGATGCCAGATAAATTAATTTCTATACTGTGTGGGTACAGGCAAATATCCTGGGTACTACACGCTGTTTAAAACTCATTTTTCTTCCTCCATACCTTTCCCTTCGCTCCGGTTTTGCCGTAGACCTGACGCCAGGGTTGCCACCAGGAAGCTGTCAGCAGTGGCGCCTGCACGAGAAGAGGATTGTAGGTGCCAGGAATGGGGAGACATCATTGTCTGCAGAGTCTGATCTGAGCCCTGTCTTATTAAAAGTAATCTGAGGACTGGTCTGGGGTCTATTTGGGTCAGTACTTACCTTTGGGGTTTTGTATTAGCTTAATGAGACTGAGGTCTATACTTAGTGGGTCCTGTGTTGGACTTGGGTTCCTTGGACCCACCAGATAAAATTGTTGGTTGGCCCACCATCCATCAATTTCTAGGAAATAGACTCTAGAAGCCTCCAAATTGGGTTGTCTTCTACTGGGGGTTCCAGCATTGGGCTACACCCTAGGCCCACCAGGGGATCCTCTGCTACTTTGGTGGGTCATTCGGACATTGAGTGGGTCTTGATGTGGGTCTTTTCTGGGGTATATTGAGGGATCAGCTCTAGCGTCTGTATTTCGAGGCTCATGTCTTGGGCTGCATTCAGATGGTTCAGATTTGACTGTACATTTAATTGTGGGGCCTGGGGTCTGTGTGTTACCTTAGAGGATTAAGTCTCGGTGTGTTATATTTTGTGGATCTTAGTGATCTGGTCTAGGGTCTCTTTTCCTTGTACTTTATCATTTATGACCTATATTACTTTTGAGGTCTGTTTATTGATTTTAATTTATGTATAAAACCTGTTCTAGATTGATGGGGTCTAGTTTTATTTAGAGGGTACTATGAAGTGGATCATTTTTGTGATTTAAAGGAAATCTACCACGAAAATCCATCATGATGAACCAGGGACACTTACTCATAGATCCGGGTGATCTTCTTATAAATGTCATTCATCTACTTTTAAAAATATGCTAATTAAAAGGGCTCTGGGTGGTATTACCAGAGCCCCTGTATGCTGCAGCTTCACAGGATGTTACTCTGTGCAGGAGCCCTTTGTGAGATAACAGCAGGCAGAGGGAGAAGGGGAGTTCTGAGGGAGCAGGAAGAGATAGTGTAACAGCCTGTAAAGCTACAGCACAGAAGGGCTCTGGTAACATCCCCCAGGAGCTCTTCTCATTAGCATAATTTTTAACATTGATTTTAGAAGGATGGAAGCCATATAGAAGATTACCACAGTCACAGTGCCTGGATCTATGAATAATGTCCCTGGTTTATTATGATGGATTTTCCTTTAAATACCATAATTTGTGATTTTTTTTCCCTCAAATCCGTGATGTCCTATCTCAAAATCTGGCAGCTCCGCTTTAGCTCCTAGAACAATTTCACCCTTCCCAGTAGCAGGGATCCCATGATCCGGGTGCGGGGGGCTATTTATACGCACATGGTATCAATCACTTACAATGCTAAGGTGGGATCTAGAAATAGAAGGGTCTTGGATTACCGGCCGCTGGGTAAGTTATGTGTGGAAGTGCTGTGTAATGGAAGTAGCTCCCGCCTGTGCATGGAACTGATATGACCTGTGACTGCTGAGTGAGGTAAGGGGGCCACACGGCCAAATATAACCCCACACATTTTCCAGGAGCAGAGGTTACGGGAAGATAGCGCTCAGCATTCTGTGTCACACCAAATGGCCGGTAACCCTAGAGATCATTAGGGGGGCTTCTGGTCCAGGGCTCATTATTTGTGTTGATATAGGATTTCATGATAAGCGCTCCCAGCTGTCATGGGGGGGGGGGGGGGATTGGTGGGAATCACACTTGTCTGGCAGTATAGGAGTTAAATAACAATTTCATGTGTCAATCATCCGCTCCGTGGCCATGGGTGCACTTGGGTGAAGCTGGTTCAGGGCAGTCCTGATAAAATTGCATTTGGAGGAATCTGAAATACTCTGTGCTGCAGTAGTTGACCCCAATGTGACCTCTGCTGACCCCTTACCCTCTTTACATATCATGATATTGCTCTAAAATACTCTGAACCTCAATGCCGGTTCACACAATCAGCACTAGCCCCATCTCCTAAAATACTCTGCACTGCTGTGAAGTCATTGCGCTGTGCAATGCGGAGGTCACCGTCTTACCAAAGGTCAACATATTCCTTCCCTTGAAATACTCTGTGCTGCTGTTACCTGTTGATTGCATCACTGTGTCAGCACCAGGATTCAATGGAACGTGTGGGAGAGGACCCCAATTTTCTCATCCAATCACAACCCAGTTCTTTCGTCTTGGGGAACCAGAACTCATTCCCATTGGTTTCATTGGTTACAACTAGACCTGATGGTTCCATTTGGGGGTCAAGGTTCAAGTTCTCTCTGCATGACCCGAACATATTGCCGGATTGCCTGTTCGGATGTCAATCCGGTAATATGTCTGGGTCGTGTGGGCCGAACCCAAAACGGAACCATTGGGTCCGCTCATCTCTAGTCATAACCTCAGTATTATGAGGTCATGGTTGGGGGGGAGGGAAGAGCTTTATTTTTCATGGGTTTGCAATAGAACCCAATAAGCAGTAGAACCAGAACACCAGCATTTACCAAAACACTGGTATAACCCTGTCTCCTTTATCCAAAATCAACCATAGGCCATCAACCTTCCTCCATTCAGAATTTGGGTGCTGCCCCCCTGTCCAGTGTTTTGGATGTGACTTCCCAAATCAATGGTTAAGTAATACTCCATTATTTTATTATTGGGGTGTGATAACAGACTATACTTTGTAGGGGCATTATATTTCGGGAGGGCACTATGGGGGCCTTATGGTTTGACATATGACTGTGTAGGAGAATAAAAGATGCATTAAACTTTATGGGGGCACTAATGGGGCTACTATATACAGCAGGGTCAGTATGTGGGAGTTATATTGTGTGCGGGTACTATAGGGGGATTATATAGTGTGAGGGCACTAAAGGGGAAGGCTTGAAATTTGATGCATACTCTTTGCATCCCCTAAAAGTTGGGTTTGACCCAGGCGAAGGCTCCTCATGTTAATCTCCTAGTGACCCTCGTGGCCCTTAAAGGGATCGTCTGGAGTTTGAAAAACAGGGCCACTTTCTTAAAAAAACAGCACCACTCCTGACCATAGGTAGTGTCCGGTATTGCAACTAAGCTCCATACAGCTCGAGCACAATACCGGCACACACCATGGCCTGGTTTGGCGCTGCTTTTGGAAGAAAGGCCAAGGTTTTCTACTGTCCATTAAAGGAAATCTCCCATAAAAATCCATCATGATAAACCAGGGACATTACTCACAGATCCAGGCACCGGGACTGTGGCATCTTCTTATACTTGTTATCCATGGCCTCCTTCCTTCTTAAATAAACTTTAAAAATGATGCTAATTGAACAGAGCCATTCTGTGCTGCAGCTTCACATGCTGCTACACTGTCTCACCTGCTCCCTATGCACTCAACCTTCCTGCTGTAATCTCACACAGTGGAAGGGGGGAAATTCCCCTTTCACAATGTAACAGTCAGTGAAGCTACGGCATGGAGGGGCTCTGGTAACGCTCCTTCTGGCTCATTAGCATAATTCTAAAAGTTGATTTTAGAAGGAATGAGGCCATGGATAACAAATATAAGAAGGTTACCACAGTCACCGTACCTGGATCGATGAGTAAGTGCCCCTTTAAGCTTTGCTCCTGCTTCTAGCTCCGTCCAGAAGTCTCCATCACCCATGAAGCCATGATAGACCAGTTTGCCTCCTGCCATATCCTCATTTGCTCTCTCTGTCTCCTGCGCTATAACAGTCTCAGCCATCGTGACCTCAGCACATGCCAACTCCTGGCGGAGGCACACGTCCCCCCCTATGTATATTGTGTGGCTTAGATACCTGGCTGATAACAGAGGACACATGCCCTGCGCACACAACAGGAGATACTCGGTGCATTGTTTGCCTCTTGGAGGGAGCCCAGAGTCTTTGTTACTTTGTATCCTGGATTATTAGACGCCGGGATCCTGCAGGATATGAAACATTTGTCATCAGGACTTCATCAGCCAAGAAAATAACAATAATAACTACAAATAAGTGGCAGCGTTTGCCCGGATCCCAATAATAGAGCGCGGAGAGGAGGAGCTTCCCCATTACTCATTTCCTATAAGAATTCTTGGGACTTGGACTTCTGTTTTTGGTCATTGTATTTGAAGTATTTACTCCGTGTTTACAGAACGATGGAGACCACGGAGGGAAGAGGGGATTTTATGTCACAGGACATAAATAAAGCAGGAGAAGAGATTATAGCTGTATTCAACTGGTGGTGCAAGGAATCATGTTATAGAGCAGGAGGAGCGGAGCAGATTGTACATAGTGTCCTATCTGCACGCAGCATGTTATAGAGCAGGAGGAGCTGAGCAGATTGTACATAGTGTACTATCTGCAGGCAGCATGTTATAGAGTAGGAGGAGCTGAGCAGATTGTACATAGTGTCCTGTCTGCAGGCAGCATGTTATAGAGCAGGAGGAGCTGAGCAGATTATACATAGTGTCCTGTCTGCAGGCAGTATGTTATAGAGCAGGAGGAGCTGAGCAGATTGTACATAGTGTCCTATCTGCAGGCAGAATGTTATAGAGCAGGAGGAGCTGAGCAGATTGTACATAGTGTCCTATCTGCAGGCAGCATGTTATAGAGCAGGAGGAGCTGAGCAGATTGTACATAGTGTCCTATCTGCAGGCAGCAAGTTATAGAGCAGGAGGAGCTGCGCAGATTGTACATAGTGTACTACCTGCAGGCAGCATGTTATAGAGGAGGAGGAGCTGAGCAGATTGTACATAGTGTCCTGTCTGCAGGCAGTATGTTATAGAGCAGGAGGAGCTGAGCAGATTGTACATAGTGTCCTATCTGCAGGCAGCATGTTATAGAGCAGGAGGAGCTGAGCAGATTGTACATAGTGTCCTATCTGGAGGCAGCATGTTATAGAGCAGGTGGAGCTGAGCAGATTGTACATAGTGTCCTATCAGCAGGCAGCATGTTATAGAGCAGGAGGAGCTGAGCAGATTATACATAGTGTCCTATCTGCAGGCAGCAAGTTATAGAGCAGGAGGAGCTGCGCAGATTGTACATAGTGTACTACCTGCAGGCAGCATGTTATAGAGGAGGAGGAGCTGAGCAGATTGTACATAGTGTCCTGTCTGCAGGCAGTATGTTATAGAGCAGGAGGAGCTGAGCAGATTGTACATAGTGTCCTATCTGCAGGCAGCATGTTATAGAGCAGGAGGAGCTGAGCAGATTGTACATAGTGTCCTATCTGGAGGCAGCATGTTATAGAGCAGGTGGAGCTGAGCAGATTGTACATAGTGTCCTATCAGCAGGCAGCATGTTATAGAGCAGGAGGAGCTGAGCAGATTATACATAGTGTCCTATCTGCAGGCAGCATGTTATAGAGTAGGAGGAGCTGAGCAGATTGTACATAGTGTCCTATCTGCAGGCAGCAAGTTATAGAGCAGGAGGAGCTGCGCAGATTGTACATAGTGTCCTATCTGCAGGCAGCATGTTATAGAGCAGGAGGAGATGAGCAGATTGTACATAGTGTCCCATATTTACTACAGCCCTACTGCTTGCACATGCATTTAAGAAGTGTCCACGCCACATATGTTTGGGGGCAGTGCTATACCCGACGTGACACAAATTTCTGCACATAAAGGGGGGTTGCGGTGCACAGTCAGACCATGCTCCACATTTATCATGCAGTTTGCACCAGATTCAGCAAGAACGGGCACCAGAAATCATGAATCTAGCGCCCCCTGAACACTACACTGGACACTGCACATTGTTTGATGCACGTTTTTGATGAATGGGGGCCATTGCCTTTTGTGTTCTCACAGACCAATCCTACAGGGAACAAGAGGCATCACATGATCCCATTGAAAATAAAATGTCATCCATTTAAAATTTGGTCTAAAATCTGGTCTCCTAGCCCCAGTTCCTGGTGGTCCATCACTCGTATCATTTGGACTATATATCAGTGATGTACATGAAGTATTGTCCTGGCTGCGCTCTCGCCCCTTACTGTTCCCTCAAATCACCATCTTTAAACAGCAGCAATTTGCTGGGGAGACTGATAGCTTTTCCCGCTGGGGGGTCTCCGCAGCCCCTGCCATGGGGAGACCTCTGTGATTCATCCTGTTACATAACATTAATGGAAAGGGGAATATTTGCTCCGTCTCATCCTGTTGTGCCAAAATCCGCGGTGGTGAGAATCCCCGGAGGGAAATAATCCTGGAGCAATGTTTCAGGCGCTGGAGACAGCAGGGGATATCCTTATTATCTCCATTAAGATTTATGACCTTTTAGTTAGCGGAGGTCCTGAATTACAGCGCCAGCCCATCTCGGAGGGTCGGATTTTCATTTTATTATCCTTATTTTAAGTCAATTGAATAATTTAACTCCCTAGACTGAGCGATTATAGAAAAGGAATGAAGCCTTAAAGGTGCAAAAAGTAAGAAAATAGTTGTATTAAAGGGGCGGTTCCAGGCTGCAATGTTATTCCGTATATACAGGATTCCAGTCTGTGGGGTCTGACTGTTGCTTTTCCCACCATTTATGAGAATGAAGGGTCCCATTCCCTATATTCATGATCCATGGCTCAGCACCAGGGGTGAACCTAAACTTTCTGCTGCCTGAGGCTAGCTATAGATGGAGCCCCCATCCAGTATACTTATACATCAGGTGAGTTTTATATTAGGTGGGTTCTCCATGTAGTGTCTGATGCCCATGCTGATATCAGGTTTGCAGAGAAATACTGCTTAGTAGGACCTGACCCCTGATGCTGCCCCCCACCTTACTGCAGGTGGTGCTGCCTGAGGCGAGAGGCTCAACTCGCCTCATGGTTTGTGCACTCCTACCCTGCAGATTGAATGGAGTGATAGGGTACATGTTTGACCTGATGCTTCACGATCGGAGGGGACCTCAGTGGTCAGACTCCCACCAATCAGACATTTTTTTCCCATCCTATGAACAGTGGATTACTTTTAAACTTTATACATCCTCATTAAGGGTTGGGTTATTGAGGGTTCAAGTAGCTACATCAACAGGTCCATTGATCTTACAGGGGCCAGGGGGTGGCATACAAAGCGTACAGTACATACTAACCCTGCTCCAGTTCACATTTCCTATTTCAATCCAGTACATTTTTTTGGCATATATCCAGCTGAACATTTTTGGTGGAGTCATGGTACCCTCTTCATCCAACGAGTGGTCTCCTGGTACCATAGGACATGACAGGACCTCCTTAAATACAACCCATTGGGATTTTCCCGGTGGACCATAAGTTCCCTGTGCTGGTTTCATATTATTTTTACAGCAATTTGCATAACAAATACAATAAAATGTGAATCTGTATTATACTGCGGGACCTGTAATGACATCACTGCAGGTCCTGCTGCAAAGGGAGATATACAAATGTATATCGATATAGAAATACACTTTTTTGTTTAATCGAGTTAAATTTAAGGCATTTTCCACATAAATCAGAGTTACATAACCTGTGAACATATAATCCTTAGCATTGTCTGGTCTGTGTCCGTGTGGGATCGGACCGGGCCTTTCAAGGAATTCTCCCCGAGCGCAGGAGATCACAGACAATACAGAATCTATCAGCGCGAAGTGTAAGAAAGCGTCTTGTCATATCACATCTCGCTGGTAATGAAAACCTCTTGACCCGTCCTCCCCTCATGTCATATTGTTCATTGTTATTATTATTTGCTTTCTAGGCGGAAATGAAGCGCTTCGTCTGCCAGAACACAGATCAGATGCTCAACCCCCCCACCTCCCCCCGGATACGGGAAAAAAGACAAACACTATTAAAGAGACAGGGGCCACATTTATGATACTGTCAAGCACAGTAAAGATCTTATAACATATATGAAGCTGTGATTGGTTTATATTAACAGCAATTAAATATTGTTCTTCAGACATTTTTAATAAAAATTTTATAAAATAAAGAAACGGATATAGTTGTAGGGTCAGACTGGCCGACCAGAAGAGCAGAGTGTCCCTCTGACAACATATGGAGATGACATTGGAATAAACTTCTCACCTCAAAAATACCGACCACTACAAGGGGCTGGGGTCAAAATTACTGACCTTCAAATCAACTTTCCTGGTGGGTCCAAGAAACACAAGTCTGATATTATAGATGTTCAGTCATGGTGACCAGACCAACATCACCGTCATCATAACTGTTGTATGACCTGAAAAGTTACAACCCTGACCCCATAAGGTTCTCCGTAGGTTACACAGGTCCTACAAACATTGCACATTTAAAGAGACAGGGGCGACATTCATGAAACCGTCAACCACGGTAAAACTCTTATTACATATATGAAGCTGTGATTGGTTCATATTAGCAGCAAAAAAATCTTTTACTTCAGACATTTTTAATAAAAATTTTATATAACAGAGAAATGGACATAGTTGTAGGGTCAGAGTGGTCAACCAGAGGAGCAGAGAGTCCCTCTGACAACAAATGGAGAGCACATTGGAGTTGACTTCTCACCTCAAAAATACCGACCAGTACGAGGGGTTGGGGTCAAAATTACTGACCTTCAAATCAACTTTCCTGGTGAGTCCAAGAAACCGAAGTCTGATATTATAGATGTTCAGTCATGGGGACCAGACCAACATCACCATCAAATAGACATCCCAGACCAATAAGTTGCTGCTCTAACCCATCTCCGTGTTGATGTACTTTCAGTAGCATAGCCCGCAACGTGAAATCCTGGCCTAAGGGAATCATCTCTTAGTATAGTAGACGCTCTACTGATGACTCCTAGTAATCGGAATTGACCTGATGACAATTATTGACCGCAGTAGATCTAAAAATGGACCTAATCACTTAACCTTAGGCCTCGAGGGCCAGATAATGTTCAATTTTGCTGTCTCTACGTCTGGTCGTATTGAGTGGTCATGGTCATCGTGGGATTTATCGTTGAGTGTTTGGATATTTTTGAGTCATTGGTGTTTGTTGTGAAGATTGCATTGTCCTTAAGTGGTCTACTGGAAGGTTTTTGTCCTTACTATGGTCCTTCATTGGTCTGAAAAATCCACCTCATGGAGGAGATATCCCATAACTTTATGCAGAAGAAACAAAAAAAATCCCAAAAACCCCCCAATGTGCCTCATTGTCGGACCATAACAAATTTAAAGATTACCTTCAAGACTTTCTCCGTGGACAATAGTCTTCCTCAGTCTATTTCTCAATCGTCTTCTAATTGCGTCCTTTGATTCCAGCCTGTGCTGTAATAGGGAACCAAATAAGTTGATTTCGAGGCAAAAATCTGGAGTTCTCCAATGGGTCGTTACGAATGAAATGAGGAACATGTATTCTTTTCCTCTTCGTTAGAGGAAGTCCTATGAGAATTTTCGGACTGATTCTACTAGGGACTTCCCTGACTTTGCACCGTTAACTGATTTACATCTTGGAAATATAGGTCTACCTCAACAAATTCTATTTTTACGAGGCCCCTCGATGAGAAGTTAAATTATTTTCCATGACCGGTGGCCCTTGAGCTAATTTTGTCAACTTTGGTTCCTTGAAACCCTCCATATTTGATACTCCAAATCTCCATTGGAGAAGATCAGAGCTTGTGGAGCACAGAAATTCAGTTTTGGGCATATTCCCATACAATGCCCTTAACAATCCTACAACCTGTCTCCTAAATGTGCATTTGGACCATGGGCAAGATATCATAACCCAAGTTCTTGGCAAAATACATAACAAGAAAGCTAGGACGAAAGATTCTCCAGTGCCGAATATCTCCTAGTTTCTGTTCTACGTAGGAAATCTCATTGCCTTCATCTCTGGTTGGGACAAGTGACAACCAATAATGGATCCCTCTACTGAGTATTGCTACAATTGTGAAGTTTCCTCCAAATTTTGTGATTTCTGGACGTTTGAAATCTGGAACCCCCAGAAATCAGGAGGTTTGAAGTCCCCCGGTCTCCAAATTGTTGGGATTCCCTGTAGTCAAACCCACCAGACATCCTGTGGAAAGTGGGTAGTTAAATATTATGGAACAACCTCTTTGAAAGGGCTGTACCAAGTTTCTGATGGGGATCCAACCATTGGAACCCACAGCAATCACGAGAAAAGGTGCCCACTAATCCCAAGAACGAGGGTCCCATTGTCACTAATTGAGTCAAACATCAGGTCAAGCATTTACAGACAGTGAAGGGGAGTGTCACATCTACCCAAGTGCTAAATACACATCAGGATCATGGGGGGTCCGGTCTTGCGCCTATGGGGGCCCAGCAGTGAGTCATATATTACTGGCCAATAAGGATCAGCCTTTTCCTTCCTCTGGAACACCATAGGCCCTGTGTCTTTTTTTCCAACCTTACCTAGTTTAAAACTTTGTAACCCTTTGGAAGGAGCAGAAGAAGTGGCAGTATAAGACCACCATGAGCCCTTGGCTGTATGAATAGTATAGCCCCTCCAAGTCTGGAATCACTTCCTACATCTGGTACTAGAATCAGCTTCTTGGAGAATGGAGGATGCATCCCTTCTGCTGCTTACAATCTGTGGTTTCAGGACCTTTGGAGGCCCTTCAAAGGTCCTGTTATGGCTCTCGTGTACATGTGTACTGAGAGCAGGAGCGGATGTACAAGGTCCTTCTCAGTATAAAATTTGGTGGGTGGTTTGTTGGCCATGAGCCCCTTAGAAGACTTGGGCCCCGGGCTACTGCCCAAACTACCTTTATTAAAATTCCCTGCAGGAAACTCTTTTGTAGGTTATCAGTTTCCCGGCAGCGCCACCACTGGTGAAATATAGTATTACATAATGTCCATTCAGGTCAATGGATTGTCTATGTAATACAGGACAGAAAGGGTCCTCCAGTGAGGATCTCTTTGTCATCTCCTCTACTTTCATCAGAAGACCCTGAACGGAGGATCCTATTCTATTTAGGGTGATGTCACATATGGCGTTTTTAGGCCGTTTTTGGGCCGTTTTTAGTTAGTGCGTTTTAAGATCGTAAAAAGCGCATGCGTTTTTTTCCGTTTTTAATTGTGCTAATTCGGAAAAACGGCCTAAAAACGCCATGTGTGACATTACCCTTAGGGTGTTTAACACTGGGGTTCTTAAACCCCATAACCCCTTTAATGCCCTTTTTTAGCAATGTCATCCCCATAACTTCTCTCCAGCTTGTCTGCCCGGTATACGGGACGCCCCATCCCGTATACCGTGCAGACAAGCTGGAGAGAAGTGATGTCATCGAAGCGCAGGAGCGGCAGCAAAGATCTGATCGTCTGCCCTCACTAATACTAAAATCCATGTTAAATGTTTCCTTTTGTTGTCAGGAGTTAGAAATAACATCCTGTTTGGATACAGCGCGGGATACGGAAGGGATACATTAGGACGACTGATAGGTTTAACATTAGGAACATAAGTACAATCAGAGGTCCCCCTCTCCCACGTCTGCGTTATTACCAGGCAGCTGCAAACACTTGCAGTAATGGGCCGAGCCGGCCCGAGCCGGTAGACCAGCACCGCCGTGGTACACAAGACGCCCTTGACGTCAGCCGCTCGCACCACGTGGGCCTTGTGTCCTCCCAACCCATAGACTCAACACTGTGAATCGAGCCGCTATCCTGACAAGTTCTTTGCTCTTTCAGCTGGCCTTAATCGACTTTTGGCCCCCAGCCCAGAACAGCTGATATTCATACAAACCAGGTTTACATAGTTGGAGGCCCCACAGACCTCCCCTCCTCCTCTCTGCTTATTCTCATGTCTGCAGACCAGATTACACTTGCTTTTCCATGGATGGAGATGTATGGAGTTCACCTGGCAGTCCAGAAATCTCCAGGGGGGGCTTCATGGTCTCCATCACTCCTTATCCAAAGCGGCACAGGAGCGCGATACAAGGGGTAATCACATGTCCTCCCTATCAGCATCACTTGTAGGAGATGATCGGTGGAAGGGTTAACAGATTAGCAGCGCAGACTGGAGACATATGAGGTGCACATGTCCTACCCTGCAGTGCACTGACACGTCGGTGAGGAGTCCTCCAGGAGAAGAGACTCTACATGGGAGATCGGGGAGAAATATATGGATGTAATGGGTTAATTATCCCTCAGAAGATTCTATTGATGTATAGGAGAGAGGAGCAATTATAGACAGCGTTATCTCACTATGCAAATATATATAGTGAGCCAGAGGCCACCACCAACATCCCAGGCAGGACCTCCGCCAGGAGAAAGGATCTCCCAAAGGGTTTCCTCCACTGGGTCCTAAACTTGTGAATGATATATAATATCATATTGTTCTCTATGTAAAATAATAAGCCAAACATAATAACATCATAATGTCCTCTAATACAAATATTATAATAACCTCATGTAGTGATACACAGTAATAATATATATAAAACTACTATAATACTGCCCCCTATGTACAAGAATATAACTACTATAATACTGCCCTCTATGTACAAGAATATAACTACTATAATACTGCCCCCTATGTACAAGAATATAACTACTATAATACTGCCCCTATGTACAAGAATATAACTACTATAATACTGCCCTCTATGTACAAGAATATAACTACTATAATACTGCCCCCTATGTACAAGAATATAACTACTATAATACTGCCCTCTATGTACAAGAATATAACTACTATAATGCTGCCCCCTATGTACAAGAATATAACTACTATAATACTGCCCCCTATGTACAAGAATATAACTACTATAATACTGCCCCCTATGTACAAGAATATACCTACTATAATACTGCCCCTATGTACAAGAATATAACTACTATAATACTGCCCCCTATGTACAAGAATATAACTACTATAATACTGCCCCTATGTACAAGAATATAACTACTATAATACTGCCCTCTATGTACAAGAATATAACTACTATAATACTGCCCCCTATGTACAAGAATATAACTACTATAATACTGCCCTCTATGTACAAGAATATAACTACTATAATGCTGCCCCCTATGTACAAGAATATAACTACTATAATACTGCCTCCTATGTACAGGAATATAACTACTATAATACTGCCCCTATGTACAAGAATATAACTACTATAATACTGCCCCCTATGTACAAGAATATAACTACTATAATACTGCCCCCTATGTACAAGAATATAACTACTATAATACTGCTCCTATATACAAGAATATAACTACTTTAATACTGCACCTATGTACGGGGATATAACTACTATAATACTGCCACCTATGTACAGGAATATAACTCCTATAATACTGCCCACTATGTACAAGAATATAACTACTATAATATTGCCCCCTATGTACAAGAATATAACTACTATAATACTGCCCCCTATGTACAAGAATATAACTACTATAATACTGCCCCCGATGTACAAGAATATAACTACTATAATACTGCCCCCTATGTACAAGAATATAACTACTATAATACTGCCCCTTATGTACAAGAATATAACTACTATAATACTGCTCCCTATGTACAAGAATATAACTACTATAATACTGCCCCCTATGTACAGGAATATAACTACTATAATACTGCCCCCTATGTACAAGAATATAACTACTATAATACTGCCCCCTATGCACAAGAATACAACTACTATAATACTGCCCCCTATGTACAAGAATATAACTACTATAATACTGCCCCCTATTTACAGGAATATAACTATTATAATACTGCCCCCTATGTACAAGAATATAACTACTATAATACTGCCCACTATGTACAGGAATATAACTACTATAATACTGCCTCCTATGTACAAGAATATAACTATTATAATACTGCCCCCTATGTACAAGAATATAACTATTATAATACTGCCCACTATGTACAGGAATCTAACTACTATAATACTGCCCCCTATGTACAAGAATATAACTACTATAATACTGCCCCTTATGTACAAGAATATAACTACTATAATACTGCCCCCTATGTACTAGAATATAACTACTATAATACTGCCCCTATGTACAAGAATATAACTACTATAATACTACCCCCTATGTACAAGAATATAACTACTATAACACTGCCCCCTATGTACAGGAATATAACTACTATAATACTGCCCCCTATGTACAAGAATATAACTATTATAATACTGCCGCCTATGTATAGGAATATAACTACTATAATACTGCCCCCTATGTACATGAATATAACTACTATAATACTGCCCCCTATGCACAAGAATACAACTACTATAATACTGCCCCCTATGTACAAGAATATAACTACTATAATACTGCCCCCTATTTACAGGAATATAACTATTATAATACTGCCCCCTATGTACAGGAATATAACTACTATAATACTGCCCCCTATGTACAAGAATATAACTACTATAATACTGCCCACTATGTACAGGAATATAACTACTATAATACTGCCTCCTATGTACAAGAATATAACTATTATAATACTGCCCCCTATGTACAAGAATATAACTATTATAATACTGCCCACTATGTACAGGAATCTAACTACTATAATACTGCCCCCTATGTACAAGAATATAACTACTATAATACTGCCCCTTATGTACAAGAATATAACTACTATAATACTGCCCCCTATGTACTAGAATATAACTACTATAATACTGCCCCTTTGTACAAGAATATAACTACTATAATACTACCCCCTATGTACAAGAATATAACTACTATAACACTGCCCCCTATGTACAAGAATATAACTATTATAATACTGCCGCCTATGTATAGGAATATAACTACTATAATACTGCCCCCTATGTACTAGAATATAACTACTATAATACTGCCCCCTATGTACAAGAATATAACTACTATAATACTGCCCCCTATGTACAGGAATATAACTACTATAATACTGCCCCTATGTACAGGAATATAACTACTATAATACTGCCCCCTATGTACAGGAATATAACTACTATAATACTGCCCCCTATGTACAAGAATATAACTATTATAATACTGCCGCCTATGTATAGGAATATAACTACTATAATACTGCCCCCTATGTACTAGAATATAACTACTATAATACTGCCCCCTATGTACAAGAATATAACTACTATAATACTGCCCCCTATGTACAGGAATATAACTACTATAATACTGCCCCTATGTACAGGAATATAACTACTATAATACTGCCCCCTATGTACAGGAATATAACTACTATAATACTGCCCCCCTATGTACAAGAATATAACTACTATAATACTGCCCCCTATGTACAAGAATATAACTACTATAATACTGCCCCCTATGTACAGGAATATAACTACTATAATACTGCCCCCTATGTACAAGAATATAACTACTATAATACTGCCCCCTATGTACAAGAATATAACTACTATAATACTGCCCCTATGTACAAGAATATAACTACTATAATACTGCCCCCTATGTACAGGAATATAACTACTATAATACTGCCCCTATGTACAGGAATATAACTACTATAATACTGCCCCCTATGTACAGGAATATAACTACTATAATACTGCCCCCCTATGTACAAGACTATAACTACTATAATACTGCCCCCTATGTACAAGAATATAACTACTATAATACTGCCCCCTATGTACAAGAATATAACTACTATAATACTGCCCTATGTACAAGAATATAACTACTATAATACTGCCCCCTATATACAAGAATATAACTACTATAATACTGCCCCCTATGTACAAGAATATAACTACTATAATACTGCCCTCTATGTACAAGTATATAACTACTATAATACTGCCCCCTATGTACAGGAATATAACTACTATAATACTGCCCCCTATGTACAAGAATATAACTACTATAATACTGCCCCCTATGTACAGGAATATAACTACTATAATACTGCCCCCTATGTACAGGAATATAACTACTATAATACTGCCCCTATGTACAAGAATATAACTACTATAATACTGCCCCCTATGTACAAGAATATAACTACTATAATACTGCCCCCTATGTACAGGAATATAACTACTATAATACTGCCCCCTATGTACAGGAATATAACTACAGGTTAGATGATATCTTCTTGTAGACTGTGGTCATTACACATGCTGTTTTGTAGAGATCGCTCTGATTGTTGCGGTTATTTTCTCTTCTATCTTCTTATCTTTATGTGTTTTTCTCTGATGTCACTTCTGTTATAGTGAAAACAACAACATAGGAACTGATAAGCACCTGAACAACATCTCTTTATTAAAGGGACCTTGCATTATTTTTATGTAATTCTGTACATACGGTGAGGTAACCAGAGTGCAGTTCTTGTCTCCATTTTCTCAGGATATCTGGAGATCTCGCTGGTCCTATTGCTAGAGACAACTACACGCTTGATCTGTCAGCAGGTTTAACCATGCAGACTGCCACCACTCTTATGTATTGTCCCTGTGGAGATGTGTAATCATTGTTTATGTTAGTAGCTGCAGAACTGTTAAGTACAGATTTATATTCCAGGATTGTAGCTTCTCCAAGTGCACTGGTAACATGTCCTCACACTGCTGTGCTCTGTGCTCTCCGCAGCCAGCGGTAGGTATTGTCCCTGATGAATGTGTTACTTATGTGAATTTTGTTAGTAGCAGCAGGACTGTGAAAAATGTATTTCAGTTCCTGGAAGTTTAACATATTCTCACATCGCTGTGCTCTTTACTCTCTGCATTGAACAGCAACACAGCCCCTGTAATCTTCTCTGTGTGTCAGCTAAAGTATTCCACAGAATACTATTTCAGCAGTGTGAGGACACGCCCCCAGTGCATTTGGAGAAGCTACAATCCTGGAATATAAATCCATATGTCATAGTCCTGCTGCTACTAACAACATATACTAAGGTCTAATTACACTGATTATACATCTCTTCAGGGACAATACCTAACACTGGGTGCAGAGAGCACAGGGCATAGCAGTGTGAGGACACGCCCCCAGTGCATTTGGAAAAGCTACAATCCTGGAATATAAATCCATATGTCATAGTCCTGCTGCTACTAACAACATATACAAAGGTCTAATTACACTGATTACACATCTCTTCAGGGACAATACCTAACACTGGGTGCAGAGAGCACAGGGCATAGCAGTGTGAGGACACGCCCCCAGTGCATTTGGAGAAGCTACAATCCTGGAATATAAATCCATATTTAATAGTCCTGCTGCTACTAACAACATATACAAAGGTCTGATTACGCATCTCAACAGGGACAATACCCAACACTGGCTGCAGAGAGCACAGAGCACAGCAGTGTGAGGACATGCCCCCATTGCAAAAGTCTGCATGGTGAGTGCACTATATATCAGTATTATTTAGCACTGGTTTAAAAATTTAAGAGTTTTGATGTTGTCACTATATAGGTGTATTTTTTTGCACATATTATTGCAGAATTTATTTAGTAACTGTAGAGAATATTAATTTTGTAGCAGAAAAAAATCCTCCACTTCCAGAGAGACAGATAAGTCACATGGGTGCGGATATAAGGGGATCGCTGTCCCCTTGTCATGTGATCAGGAGATGGGTTTGTCGTGTGCAGCGGAAATAAATTCCTGTTTGTTCCCAGATACCCCCCCATCCATAGTAGTGGTGAGCCGGATACTGTACATCACCCCCCGGATACTACAGTATGAGATGAACACAGGCCGCCATTCACATGCCGGAGCTGCGGCACTAATCGCTCTACTGTATGTATCATCATAACATCTGACTTATTACATTATTGCGAATGGTCAGTGCACATGACGGAGCATCCCAAACACAGGCCCATTCACAGCTCACATACACGTCCATAACTACTATAGAGATATGTACTACTCGTTACATAGATGAACCAGATACAACTACTAGAATTCTGCCCCTATTTCCCCTACTGGGACCCTCACTGGTCATGAGGATGGGAACCCAGCAATCTGATCAAGCAGCACCTACTGATCAAGCAGCAGGTCGAGCGTTCCTACTGTCGCTCCACTTAATGGTAGTGAAGTGTCAAGCGTCTTCCAGACTCCCATGGACAGTAAATGTAGAAACGCTCATTCATCAATGTAATGGAACTTCTGGTTCTCTGATAGCTGGGAGAGAGTCTGTCCCGGGGGTCTCAGCTGTTAGACCCTCACCCAGCAGCTTTCTACTTCCTGTCCTGTAGATAGGAGATAATTCATAAATTAATACAACCCCTTTAAGGAACCTACCGGAAACCAGGTCAATTTACCTTTAGCCCCTTTCCAATTACAGACTACCAGCTATTTCATTTTTATCAGCATTAGAAATGATTTCAGGACATTATAAAAGTTTATTTCACATTACCTGGCTCCCTGCCAGCAGCATGTGCTGAGTCGAGGGGGAGGGGTTAGCTGTAACCTGTGTGTGCCTGTGTCTCCACATACATTCTTCCTCTACTCTGCACTATACCCCTCCCTCCCCTGCCTGCTCAATGCACATGACAGGAAGTGGGGAGGGAGCTGGATAAGTTTTGAGTATGGTGTTGGGAATTCCGGCTGTTGTAGTGATCTGGCTCACTAAGCTCCATTCACTAAGAAGAGCCGGCTCTTCTGGCTCCTGAACGGCTCCCTATTAAATATATAATAGGGAGTCGCAGGCCAATCAGTCAACCCACACCACTACCCTTTTAACCCAAGCGGGTGTGTTGAGCCGGTTAGGGGTGGGGTTAAGTGAGCCAACTCGTTGTGAATGACACATCACTAGTTGAGGGGAGGAGACTGAGACACAAACACACGCAGACTGCAGATGAATATGACTCCCCACCTCCAGAACTCGCCACAAACTTCTAACAGGGAGCCAGGTAATGTGAAATAAAGTTTTATAAAGTACTGAAATTCTTCTGAATGCTGACAAATGCTAATTAAGCATAGTGTAGGAACCTGATACCAGCTGTAAAGCACATTCCTGGTGACAGATTCTCTTAAAACTTTGTTTTCTGGATTTTTATCTCTTCCGGAGCTGACATCTCCTCGGATAGAAACCTCCTCATCACATTTGTCAGCTATTTCCTGCATCTCCTATTCCAGTAATAGCCGCCGTTAATTATTGATGGGAATGTGTTTTTAACATCAATTAGTTAAGACATAATTACCGAAGTCGGAAAATATATGGATAAAAAATACAGGAACATTTAAATTCCGGCAAAATGAGTCCAGTCCCAAAGATACAAATCCAAGAATCCTCTTATATGTCACGTACTCTGAGCCAGATCTAAAAGACTGTTCATCCTGAGCCCCCTGGTTCTTTTTTTGACTACCAGAACAGCTATGGATATGTAGAACCGGCTCAGTGAGCAAAAAGCGAAAGGTTTCAAAATGTGAACGTCTTTCATAAGCCGCCATGATAAAATAACAGCCGGGGGGCGCTCTGGGGGGGATCTGGGAGTCGGGAGGGCGGATTCCTTACATATTGTAGGACTCGTTGTGCCCGTCCCTGACCTGGATGAGCGCGGCGCATCCGCTCCCCTGAGGTTACAGCTCAGCTGATGGTACATGCTCCTCTGGAGCCTCCGGGAATATTTTGGGTGTTTCTCAGGTTGTACACGATGAAGAATGTGAGAGACACGGAGGGAAGCGCTTTCCATGCGCTGACTCATCGCCTCCCGCTGTCACTTGCAGGTAGTAACCCATACGGAGATTACAGCCTTATACTTATTACACATCACAGGAATCTCGCTTCATCCTGTCTCTTACAAGGTTCACTACATTCTATACAATTATGGCCAGAAAGGTGGCTCAGTGGCTACTAGAGTTGCTTTGCCTCCGCAAAATGGTTCAGATTCTGCCTTTTAGCAGATTGGTGGCTCAGTAGTTAATATTATTTTTTACTTGTGCAAAGTGGTGGCTGAGTGGTTATCACTCTTCAACTACACTTGTAAAATGGCTCATTGGTCTGCACTCTTGCCTTTCATCGCCTGTAGTTAGCACTGATGTCTTTTTGCAGCACACAGGCTCATTGCCTCATAGCAGAGTTTTTTCCAAAAATGGTTCAGTGGTCATCACACTTGCCTTGCAGCAATACAGTGGCTCAGTGATTAGTACTTAACTCCTTGGGCAGAACAGTGGCTGCAAATTGGCAAGTGGTCTGCACTCTTCAATGCAGCTCGACAGAGGCTATGGTTGTTTTCAATGGGCATAGAGGTGGCTCAGCGATTATCACTCTAGAATTACAGATTCAAAATGACACAGCCACACAGTGGCTCAGTAGTCAGTACACAGTGTACTGTATGCCTTATCGTAGCACAGTGGCTCAGTAGTTAGCACATATGCCTTATTGCAGCACAGTGGCTCAGTAGTTATCACATATGCCTTATTGCAGTGAAGTGGCTCAGTAGTTAGAACATATGCCTTATTGCAGTGCAGTGGTTCAGTAGTTGGTACATTTGTCTTATTGCAGCACAGTGGCTCAGTGGCTAGTACGTATGCCTTATTGCAGGACACTGGCTCAGTGGTTAGTACATATGCCTTATTGCAGTGCAGTGGTTCAGTAGTTAGTACATTTGTCTTATTGCAGCACAGTGGCTCAGTGGCTAGTATGTATGCCTTATTGCAGGACACTGGCTCAGTGGTTAGTACATATGCCTTATTGCAGTTCAGTGGTTCAGTAGTTAGTACATTTGTCTTATTGCAGCACAGTGGCTCAGTGGCTAGTACGTATGCCTTATTGCAGGACACTGGCTCAGTGGTTAGTACATATGCCTTATTGCAGTGCAGTGGCTCAGTAGTTAGTACATGTCTTATTGCAGCACAGTGGCTCAGTAGTTAGCACATATGTCTTATTGTAGCACGGTGGCTCAGTAGTTAGTACATATGCCTTATTGCAGTGCAGTGGCTCAGTAGTTAGTACATATGTCTTATTGCAGCACTGTGGCTAAGTAGTTAGTACATATGCCTTATTGCAGTGCAGTGGCTCAGTGGCTAGTACATGTCTTATTGCAACACAGTGGCTCAGTAGTTAGCACATATGTCTTATTGCAGCACGGTGGCTCAGTAGTTAGCACATATGCCTTATTGCAGCACGGTGGCTCAGTAGTTAGCACATATGCCTTATTGCAGCACGGTGGCTCAGTAGTTAGCACATATGCCTTATTGCAGCACAGTGGCTCGGTGGCTAGCACATATGCCTTATTGCAGTGCAGTGGCTCAGTGGTTAGGACATATGCCTTATTGCAGCACGGTGGCTCAGTAGTTAGCCATATGCCTTATTGCAGTGCAGTGGCTCAGTGGCTAAAACTGTTTCTTTACAACAGAATAAAAACTTTCTGATTTTTATTTTGTTTCTATGATGGGGAAGGGAAGTGATAAACCTTGTGTGCTCACCACATCAGAAGGGTTAATGCTGCGATGTATAACCAGCCCATGGCCCCGCTTGTAGTGGAGCAGCCCTTTAAGTATTTGGGTCTGTGTCTTTAGAGCTGTCACTTTCTTCATGTCTTGTAGCCCGGGGCCGGGGCGGCTCTTACCTCTCTGACGGGTAAGTGATGTGGCGTGATTGTTCCTTTGCTGCTTGATACTTTCTGGAGACTGGGGGGTGTCTGGGCCTCTGATGTGTAGGTGCGTAGGTGTCAGCGGGGGGATTACACACATCAATGGGGGCCTCTTACTATACAAGCCGGAATATTCCGGAGGAATGTAAGTGCTCCGCATAATCTGCTACATACATGATACATTATATGTCTCCAGACCTGAGCCCTCATCTCCTCCCTGGGCTCAGAGGGGTCTTCCCCAGATACCGAGGGGCTTCTCGTAACCCTGGGGCATATATCAGGATAGAAGATTGTCAGCTCCAGGGACAAGTGTCATGTGTCAATAAAGATGTAACGTTGTATCAAGAATGTACTATTCCTATTATTACACCTTCTTCTACTCCTACTATTAATACTATGGGGGTCATTTATCCCCCCCCCCCTTCCCTCTACTCTTTTTGCACCTCATTTGTCTTTGTAGTCTCAGCTCTTTGTACAATGCAGATTTTATTGAGACTTTTTAGGTGCAAATTTTTTAAAAAAGACGCAAATCTTTGCACAATCCATACCATTGTCTTTCCTACACGTGGTCGGGGCTGGAGTGTAATTTGCACATTTTAGGCGCAAATCAATGTTAAATCAGGTACAAACATCTGGAAACAGGAGAAATACATAAACAAACAAAAAGCTGCAAAAAATTGTGCAAATGCCCCAATGCACCCAAAAAGTCCCTAAAATACAACCAAAAAACTGCATCAGAAAATTATAAATCTGCCGCTATATTCCTACTAGTGGGGCTGCTTGTTGGGGTTGGTGGCTCGGCCATGCGTGGTGTGGGCGGGCGTGGAGGAGGTCAACTGTGCCAGGGGGCGTGTGGCTTGGCCTTGCAGGGGAATAGGCAGGGGCGGGCGCGGGGCGGTAGGCTCGACCATGCAAGCGGATGAGCGGGTGGGGAGGCGGTGACCTGTGTTGGGGGGCGGCCGGGCT
The DNA here is from genome assembly GCF_040894005.1 of Engystomops pustulosus. NCBI lineage: Eukaryota > Metazoa > Chordata > Amphibia > Anura > Leptodactylidae > Engystomops > Engystomops pustulosus. The sequence continues at coordinate 14,260,238 of NC_092415.1, read as the reverse complement.
TCAGGGAGATGGCGGATGTGGAGGGGAGGCGCGGGGGGTGCCAACTTGTGGGGGCCCCCTGGGGGTGCAAGATGGTGGGGGCCCCGGGGCTCGAGCCCCGGGAGCCCCGCCTATAATCCAGCCCTGATTATTACTACTACACCTGCTACTATTATTATTATTACTACTACACACTTTCTACTACTGCTACTACTACTATTACTACTACACCTGCTAATATTACTATCATTACTACTCATTCTGTTAATACTATACATGCACTACTACCACTATTCATGATATATGCCTACTATTACTACTACACTTGCTGCTAATTACTACCACTTACTACAGACCTATCAGTACTATAACAACAACTTCTACTACTATACCTGCTACCATTACTACTATTACTAATACTATTACTACTAATACCAGGGCCAGAATAAGGGTGGTGAAGAGCCTTCCCACAGTTTTTTTCAATAAAGTAAATGTTTCCCCGGGAAACTGGTGGGTGCTTCCTTATGAACAAAGTGGTGGGGGCCCCAGGACATGTGCTCCTGGAGCCCTCCCTATAATCCTGTCTACTACTACTACAAACCTATACTTACGCCTGAAAGCTTCATAAGGGTGGGTTATACTTTGGGGAGTATTAAACTGGGCTTCATCACTATGTGCTACACTGGACTTTTTTCTATGGGGTCAAAACAGGGCATGGGTCGTGGCTAAGGGTGTGGCTTAACACATATAAACCTTCTGCCTTCTTGGTGGTTTCTAAGCTCTACGCTTCATCGGCAGAATTATCTTTAGGTCCTTACAAATATGCACATGGGAGGCCTGGATGTGCCTATGGCACCTGTCATACTCACTACTCTCATCATCCACCGCTCACCCGGAACCACAAGCCATTACTCATGAGCCAATATGATCGCTGCCTAGAAATCCTGCAGGTCCTGTCATCATAGAGCGGCCAAACCTCAGCATGGGAAAGTGGCTGAGATAAGGGTCATAGAATAACTGAGGAGTAGCAGCTCCGCACCTCCCAGCATGCACCTCTCTGCTTTCTGAAGCCTGAAAGAATCTCAAACATTCCCCCGAAGGCTACACAAGCCTTGAGACATAGCACGACCCAAACTCCAGCGCCGGCCCACACCTCACGTACACACCGTGTCCCTTTAAGATGTTCCTATCCATCCAATTATCTACTGCACCTCCTCTCTCTGTCCATGCCACAAGGTATATCTCTAAGGGACACTGGTTTCCATTAGGGAGATCCAGCAGAATGCAATGCACCATGGGAAATATTCAGATGAGGGTTAGAGAGGAGATACAATGCAGAATCATGCTTAGATAACATGGCCCCCGGCAATCCATGATTCACCGATTATGAGGACATCCAGTAACAACAGGAAGATTCTTGTTCCAGCCTCGGATCTGGGTCAGGCTCCGGTGAGTGATCATGGGCAAGAAGACAAAGATGATCTGAGATGACGAGTCACATGCGAGGAAGAAGTTATGAAAGGAATTCCTTGTATACAGTCGTATGAATGGGAAATATGTCTTTACATCATCACATGGAGAAATTGCAGAAATGTAGATCACATCATGAAGTATTTAAATAATACCGCCATATGGTGTTCAAACAATACCGCCGCATGGTGTTCAAATAATATCATATGGTGTTCAAATACCGCCACATGGTGTTCAAATAATATCTTCATACGGTGTTCAAATAATACCGTCATATGGTGTTCTAATAATATCATATGGTGTTCAAATAATACCGCCACATGGAGTTTAAATAAAACCGTCATACAGTGTTCAAATAATACTTCATTATAATGGCCAAATAATACCAGTATAATACAAATACCTTCATACAGTGCTGTAATTATACTCCCATGCCATATTCAAATAATACCGCCCCATGTTGTTCAAATAATACCGCCACACAGCGTTCGAATGCTACCATAATGGGGCAGATTTACTTACCTGGTCCATTCGCGATCCAGCGGCGCGTTCTCTGCGCTGGATTCACATATAGATCCCATAACATTGACACAGATTCCTCAAATAATACCGCCAGCAGTGTCCACATGTTACTGTACACAGGATTCAATTAATATTATCACAATGCAAAACAATGTTCAAATATTTCCAGCAAACCATATTCAAATGACACCGCCATACAGCATTCATATAGTATGGCCATTCAGTGTTAATATAATGCCGCCACACACTCTTCATATAATCAAATAATAGCCCCATACAGCATTTAAATAATACCGCCATAAAGTGTACAAACAAATACCACCATATAATGTACATATAATACCGCCATACAGTGTGCAAAAAATACCATCATATAATGTGCAAATAATACCGCCATACAGTGTGCAAATAATACCATCATATAATGTGCAAATAATACCCCCATATAGTTTTCAAATAATACCACTATATAATGTGCAAATAATACCACTATGCAGTGTGAAAATAATGTGGCCATACACTACAGTGTGCAAATAATACCCCCATACAGTTTTCAAATAATACCACCGTATAATGTGCACATAATACCGCATACAGTGTGCCAATAATACCACCATATAATGTGCAAATATTACTGCCATACAGTGTGCAAATAATACCACCATACAGTGTGCAAATAATACCACCATATAATGTGCAAATAATACCGCCATACAGTGTGAAAATAATGTGGCCATACACTACAGTGTGCAAATAATACCCCCATACAGTTTTCAAATAATACCACCGTATAATGTGCACATAATACCACCATACAGTGTGCAAATAATACCACCATATAATGTGCAAATAATACCGCCATACAGTGTGAAAATAATGTGGCCATACACTACAGTGTGCAAATAATACCCCCATACAGTTTTCAAATAATACCACCGTATAATGTGCACATAATCCCGCCATACAGTGTACAAATAATATTGCCATACAGCATTCAAATAATATGGCCATTCACTACAGTGTGCAAATAATACCATCGTATAATGTGCAAATAATACCCCCATACAGTGCCAAATAATACTGCCATATAATGTGCAAATAATGGTGCCATACAGCATTCACATAATACCGCTATATAGTATGCAAAAAATACCGCCATACATCATTCAAACAATACAGCTCATAAAATAGTTCTGTTCTCTGAAATCAGCATCTATTGATCTCATGACTTATTACTAATCAGTTATGATGTCATCACATCTTATTACAGACATTTCCATCACTCAATGGTCTTAGATCCTCATATGGTCCCTGTGGTCCCATTTGCTCCATATGAGGGTATTGGTCCTATAAATGGCCCCGGGGGGGAGGGGGGGTTCTACAGACTCCCCTGATGTCATCACTGTTATGGAAACCTTAGTGATCCCTATAATAAATCCCTCCATCTGTTCTCTCTCATCCTGTAATATCGCTACAATGTACGGCAGGGGATACATGATCCCCGCCCCCTCCCCCATCCTATAAACCCAATAGGTTTCCCAAAAATCGCAGCGCAGCAGAGCCGTCATTGTTCCGGTGTTTTTCCGGATGTTTTAATAATCCCGAGTCCTTTTTGCTTCCGATCTCGCAGTCCTGCATTTTTTTTTACGAGACATTTTTATGGTGCGTTAGACGCCCCCCCCCCCCCCCAGGAGGGATCGGGGAGGTTACTCAGCAGCCGGGGTTGCTGGAGATTTACCGTAAAAATGCAGTCACACACAGAATCCCAGAATCCTGCCAGATACTTCTCATTCCTCTCGCAGGATATCCATGCGTCACCAGGTTTCGGAGACTTAGGCGGCTCAGCCAGAACATTTCTGTCATTTATTTTTCTGCTTCTGCGACTTTACCCAAAGCGTTACGGATAAATCCCTGGTATAGAGCGCACGGCGTCCCCCCGCTATCTCACCTCCTGATATATGGATAGAAAGCCGCCACATTGTCATCCGTTATCCCCCCGCCAGATACTGCGCGTACTCATAACTCTCAGGAATTACTGTCAGGACGCTGAGCCGCCCCATCCTTCCATGTGACCGGCGCCTGAGCCGCTAACGTCTCACCCAGAGCATCGACTTACCGGATAATTCTAGATATAATACAAAGAAACATCACAATGTGTCACTTATCTCCTGGTTACAATGTATCTTATACTCCAGTCCCGGGGCGTAACTATAGGGGGTGCAGAGGTTGCGATCGCACCTGGGCCCAAGAGGTTTAGGGGGCCCTTATGGTGTCACTTTCCCATATGAGAAGACTATTACTATAAACCATACATTATAGTCGGGGCCCTGGCACAGACTTTGCACTGGGGCCCATCAGTTTCTAGTTACGCCCCTGCTCCAGTCACATCCAGAGCTGCATTCAAAACTGGGCAGCCTGCAGCTATCATTCTATCTATCTATCTATCTATCTATCTATCTATCTATCTATCTATCTCATATCTATCTCCTATCTATCTCATATCTATCTCATATCTATCTATCTATCTATCTATCTAATATCTATCTATCTAATATCTATCTATCTATCTATCTATCTATCTATCTATCTCCTATCTATCTATCTATCTATCTATCTCATATCTATCTATCTATCTATCTATCTATCTATCTATCTATCTATCTATCTCCTATCTATCTATCTATCTATCTCATATCTATCTATCTATCTATCTATCTATCTATCTATCTATCTATCTATCTATCTCCTATCTATCTATCTATCTATCTATCTCATATCTATCTATCTCATATCTATCTATCTATCTATCTATCTATCTATCTATCTATCTATCTCCTATCTATCTATCTCCTATCTATCTATCTGCATTGCGGGAGATGTAGACATGTAGAAAGTTACAAGTTATAGAGTAAAGTGTTACATTATCTCAGGACTTGATTGTAGATCGTGTTAGTGCATTGCTGATAGACACCAGTGGGCAGGATTCTGAATGCAGCTTCGGATGTGATTGGAGTAGAAGATAGATAAAGCTGACCGGAGGGATGAGTTTATGATATGTGACCATACATGACATGGAGCAGGACACCTGTTAAAGGGCTTGTCCTGCGCCTCTTGGATTGTAGAGATAATACTAGAGCAGTGAAGACTGACACATGCAGACAGTGGGGGGGGGGGGGGGACTAGTAAAAGGACATAACTTTGTCATTCAAACTTTGGGGAAATCTGCTGAATAATCCTACTGGACTGTAATGGTTACATTTTGGGAGCTTCCATGTATCTGAGCTGCAGCCAAGGAGCCTCCTGTACAATCTGCGTCACCACTCACTGAGTCACTCACATGTAACCATCACAGATGTAACGGTGTTAGTCTGGTGCAGCAGAGCTGAGTTTGTCATTCATGAGGTTGTAGCAATTATGTTATGATAACGCTGTCTATAGTTAGCAGTATGCAAAGAGTTAAATGACCAATCTCGCAGGATACGGATGTAGCAGAGCTGAATATGTGATTTTTTTTCCAGGTAATCGATTTGGACCTATCAGCTGACTTGTACAAACATACAACGTACAATTATGTCATAAACCGTAAGTGGCGCAACCCCCGCTTTATGGACTTATGTCACTAGATAGATATTCAGACATTGGACCGAGGGCAGGGAGCAGCCACATCCCAGCCAGGAGCAGTGTAACAAGAGATAGATAGAGAGAGAGAGATAGGAGATAGATAGATAGATAGATAGATAGATAGATAGATAGATAGATAGGAGATAGATAGATAGATAGATAGATAGGAGATAGATAGATAGATAGATATGAGATAGATAGATAGATAAATACATAGGAGATAGATAGATATCAGATAGATAGATAGATAGATAGATAGATAGATAGATAGGAAGGAGATAGATAGATAGATAGATAGGAAGGAGATAGATAGATAGATAGATAGATAGATAGGAAGGAGATAGATAGATATGAGATTGATAGATATGTGATTGATAGATATAAGATAGATAGATAGATAGATAGATATGAGATAGATAGATAGATAGGAAGGAGATAGATAGATAGATAGATAGATAGGAGATAGATAGATAGATAGATAGATAGATAGATAGATAGATAGATAGGAGATATATAGATAGATAGATAGATAGATAGATAGATAGGAGATAGATAGATAGATAGGAGATAGATAGATATGAGATAGATAGATATGAGATAGATAGATAGATATGAGATAGATAGATAGGAGATAGATAGATAGATAGATAGATAGATAGATAGATAGATAGAAATGAGATAGATATGAGATAGATAGATATGAGATAGATATGAGATAGATATGAGATAGATAGATAGATATGAGATAGATAGATAGATAGGAGATAGATATGAGTTAGATAGATAGATAGATATGAGATAGATAGATAGGAGATAGATAGATAGATAGATAGATAGATAGATAGATAGATAGATAGATAGATATGAGATAGATAGATAGGAGATAGATATGAGTTAGATAGATAGATAGATATGAGATAGATAGATAGATAGATAGATAGATAGATAGATAGGAGATAGATATGAGATAGATAGATAGATATGAGATAGATAGATAGAGATAATTGTCTGGCCAGTATATCCCTCCTGGTTAGTGATATATATACGTGTAGTGTGTAGTCACAGGTCACTATAGTGCGGTATTCTCCGCCATGTCGCTCGCCGCCTTCTTCTTCATGAATATCTCGCTGTGTGTTCCCAGTGTATTCCTGGAAATGGGGCTGAGACTTCTCTGGGAAACACTTAAAGGAACAATGGTGAGGATAAGACGCAGCGCTGTGTAATTATGGAGCAGGACCGCTCTGCTAAATCCAGTTATACGAGGCCCGGATTACAGGACCAAGGTGTGATACCAGGAAATCCTAGAACATAGAGGGAAGGAAGAGCAAGGAGAGGGACATGAGGTAGGAAAAAGGGGACATGGAGGAAAATCATAGAGAAGGAAGAAGGAAGGAAGGAGGAAGGAGAGAGGGGAATGAAAGAGGAGGAAGAATGTGTGAGGATAATGGGAAAGAATGGTGCAAGACAGGAAGGAAAAGAAGGAAGGTGAAAAAAGCAGAGAGAGAGGAAGGAAGGAAAAAGGAAGCAACAGAGAAGGAAGGAAAGAAGGAAAAAGGAAGGAAAGAAGGAAAAAGGAAGGAAAGAAGGAAAAAGGAAGCAACAGAGAAGGAAGGAAAGAAGGAAGGAAAGAAGGAAAAAGGAAGGAAAGAAGGAAAAAGGAAGCAACAGAGAAGGAAGGAAAGAAGGAAGGAAGGAAGGGAAGAAGGAAAAAGGAAGCAACAGAGAAGGAAGGAAAGAAGGAAAAAGGAAGCAACGGAGAAGGAAAGAAGGAAAAAGGAAGCAACAGAGAAGGAAGGAAAGAAGGAAAAAGGAAGGAAAGAAGGAAAAAGGAAGCAACAGAGAAGGAAGGAAAGAAGGAAAAAGGAAGAAGGAAAGAAGGAAAGAAGAAAGGAAAGAAGGAAAAAGGAAGCAACAGAGAAGGAAAGAAGGAAGGAAAGAAGGAAAAAGGAAAGAAGGAAGGAAGGCAGAAAAGAATGAATTAAAAACAGAAGAAAAACAAGGGAGGGAAGAACAAAGGAAGGAAGTAAAAGGGAATAAAACAAATGGGACGGTAAAGAGGAAAACAGAAAGGAATGAAGAAACAGGGAAGAAAACAGAAAGAGGTAAGGAAAAGGGAAGGAAAAAATAGGGAAGAAAGGTAAGGAAACAAAATAAAAGAAAGTACCAGTAAGCAGCACACACTAGAGACCCCTGTCACTGCCCGGTGACCCTCCTGCTATGGCACATGATGAATATGGAAGGTGGGAAGTAGCCGGTTGCTTTCTGATGACAGACGCAGCTCTGCTACATTACTAGTGAATGACCCCCACGTGCCACGTGTCATCACAGCGAGATCAGGGGGCGATGAGTAACGGACAGCGACATCAGGGCTCCGCCTCCTCTATATTGTTGTATGAGGGTCAAACAACGAGTTTATTAAAGTGTAACCCTGCACTGACCACATGATACTTGAATGATATTTTGGGCAATTTTTTTGCAAATATTTACTTAAAGTCGTCCCATTCTCATGTCCCAGCTGTGGGGGTGGTCTGGGCTCATACTCAGGAGCCAATCAGAACAGGAAGAAAGGACGGATATAAAGAAGGGAAACAAGAAAGAATGGAAAGAAAGAAGGGACAGAAGGAAGAACAAATGGGAACGAGAGGGATAATGGAAGAAAGGAAGGATGTAAAGAAGGGAAACAAGAAAGAAAGTAAGGAAGAGAGAACATAAAGGAAGGGGGTTAGAAAGGAAGGAAGGTAGAATGACTAAAAAGAAGGAGAGAAAATGGAAGCATGGACAGAGGAAAAGAAAACAGGAAGAAGGAAAGGAAGGAAGAAACGAAGGGAGGAAGGAAATCACCCCATTGCCTTTCCTACACATGGTCAGGACTGGGGGGTTATTGTGCAATTATTTGTTCCCATATAGACGCACATCAATGTTACATCAGGTGCAAACATCTGGAAGCAGGAGAAATACAAAGACAAATTAAGCGCAAATCAGGAAACTGCTACACGGAGAACTCCGGAAAACTGCAGGAAAAGGCACAAATACCCCAATGTGCCCAAAAAGTCACTAAAAAAGGCACATCAGACTAAGATAGATGACCCCCAAAATTTATATAACTATCTATCTCATATCTATCTCATATCTATCTATCTATCTATCTATCTATCTATCTATCTATCTCCTATCTATCTCCTATCTATCTCATATCTATCTATCTATCTATCTATCTATCTATCTATCTATCTATCTATCTATCTCATATCTATCTCCTATCTATCTATCTATCTATCTCATATCTATCTATCTATCTATCTATCTATCTATCTATCTATCTATCTATCTCCTATCTATCTATCTCATATCTATCTCATATCTATCTATCTATCTATCTATCTATCTATCTATCTATCTATCTATCTATCTATCTCATATCTATCTATCTCCTATCTATCTCCTATCTATCTCCTATCTATCTATCTATCTATCTATCTATCTATCTATCTCCTATCTATCTATCTATCTATCTATCTATCTATCTATCTATCTCATATCTATCTATCTATCTATCTATCTATCTATCTCCTATCTATCTATCTATCTATCTATCTATCTCATATCTATCTATCTATCTATCTATCTATCTATCTATCTATCTATCTATCTCATATCTATCTATCTCCTATCTATCTCCTATCTATCTCCTATCTATCTATCTATCTATCTATCTATCTATCTATCTATCTCCTATCTATCTATCTATCTATCTATCTATCTCCTATCTATCTATCTATCTATCTATCTATCTATCTATCTATCTCCTATCTATCTATCTATCTATCTATCTATCTATCTATCTATCTCATATCTATCTATCTATCTATCTCCTATCTATCTATCTATCTATCTATCTATCTATCTATCTATCTCATATCTATCTATCTATCTATCTATCTATCTCATATCTATCTATCTATCTATCTATCTATCTATCTATCTCATATCTATCTATCTATCTATCTATCTATCTCATATCTATCTATCTATCTATCTATCTATCTATCTATCTATCTCATATCCATCTATCTATCTATCTCATATCCATCTATCTATCTATCTATCTATCTATCTATCTATCTACCTATCCAAGACATTCCAGGAGGTTCATAGTTGATAAATAATCCCAAAATGAAGATAAAACTCCTCCTGCAGTGATGTGAGGAAATTCATGAGGCTGTTTATGTGTCGGGGAGGCGTCTGGGAAGATATCATTGACTGTGGAACCATTCCCCGTGATTCATGGGGGCTATAAATAATGAGCGGAGTATTGCGTAGCATCGCAGGCAGCGTCTCCTCACACGACCGCCAGTCATGTCTCCACTGATCAGGCCGGTAATAGATCCATTGATCGCCCGGGCCTGACAGCAGCGACTCTTCTCAGGTCACATCTTCTCTATCCTACACGGGTCCTCATACATCTCCCGCCCCACTGAGCCCAGATCCAGGATAGATGGATAGATATAATGGGTCAGATGTATGTAACAATAACCTGGTTTCCCTCCTTTATCCTACCAATCCAGATGTTTTACTGCACCTAATAATATTCATCATGTGCGTCTTTTCATTTAGGCGCAACAACACCCCAGCCTGAAGGTGGCGTAAGCTCAGAAGCGGCAGTGTGATAAATGTTCCCAATCACTGAGCTTGTGTGCAGAGCAGCTCATCCCCAGCAGCAGAGCTCAGCAGACACTACAGACACTACAGTCATTATAGTACAGACACTACAGTCACTATAGTACAGACACTACAGACACTACAGTGACTATACTACAGACACTACAGTCACTAGTACAGACACTACAGTCACTATAGTACAGACACTACAGTCATTATAGTACAGACACTACAGTCATTATAGTACAGACACTACAGACACTACAGTGACTATACTACAGACACTACAGTCACTACAGTCACTATAGTACAGACACTACAGACACTACAGTCACTATACTACAGACACTACAGTCACTAGTACAGACACTAGTACAGACACTAGTACAGACACTTCAGACACTAGTACAGACACTACTACAATCACTCATATCCATGTCTTCCTTGTGATGGTCGTCTCCATTCACTTTGGAGTCCTTTGTGGATAGTGTTCCGACACTAGTACAGACACTACAGACACTAGTACAGACACTACAGACACTAGTACAGACACTACAGACACTAGTACAGACACTAGTACAGACACTACAGACACTAGTACAGACACTAGTACAGACACTACAGACACTAGTACAGACACTAGTACAGACACTATAGACACTAGTACAGACACTAGTACAGACACTACAGACACTAGTACAGACACTAGTACAGACACTACAGACACTAGTACAGACACTATAGACACTAGTACAGACACTACAGACACTAGTACACACTGGTGTCTGAGGAGGATACTGTGCAGAATTACAGGGGGGGCAGCAGAAGATCAGCCTTGGGGGATCCCCTCCAGGAGAAGCCCCTGCTGAGGAGATCATGGGAGGTGCTGGGTGTCACACACCTGGGTGCTGCTGTGAAGGTCATTCTCATGCTGGGGTGCGGGAGAGAAGCAGAGAGGAGCTTGCAGGCTATGAGGATGAGGGGGTGACACAAGAGCTTACAGTCTATGAGAATGAGGGGGTGATACAAGAGCTTACAGTCTATGAGGATGAGGGGGTGACACAAGAGCTTACAATCTATGAGGATGAGGGGGTGACACAAGAGCTTACAATCTATGAGGATGAGGGGGGACACAAGAACTTACAGTCTATGAAAATGAGGGGGTGATACAAGAGCTTACAGTCTATGAGGATGAGGAGGTGACACAAGAACTTACAGTCTATGAGGATGAGGGATAACACAAGAGCTTACAGCCTATGAGGATGAGGGGTGACACAAGAGCTTACAGTCTATGAGGATGAGGGGGTGACCCAAGAGCTTACAGTCTATGAGGATGAGGGGTGACACAAGAGCTTACAGTCTATGAGGATGAGGAGATGACACAAGAGCTTACAGTCTATGAGGATGAGGGGTGACACAAGAGCTTACAGTCTATGAGGATGAGGGGGTGACACAAGAGCTTACAGTCTATGAGGATGAGGGGGTGATACTAGAACTTACAGTCTATGAGGATGAGGGGGTGACACAAGAGCTTACAGTCTATGAGATTGAGGGGGTGACACAAGAGCTTACAGTCTGAGGATGAGGGGGGTGACACAAGAGCTTACAGTCTATGAGGATGAGGGGTGACACAAGAGCTTACAGTCTATGAGGATGAGGGGGTGACACAAGAGCTTACAGTCTATGAGGATGAGGGGGTGACACAAGAGCTTACAGTCTATGAGGATGAGGGGGTGACACAAGAGCTTACAGTCTATGAGGATGAGGGGGTGACACAAGAGCTTACAGTCTATGAGGATGAGGGGGTGACACAAGAGCTTACAGTCTATGAGGATGAGGGGTGACACAAGAGCTTACAGTCTGAGGATGAGGGGGGTGACACAAGAGCTTACAGTCTATGAGGATGAGGGGGTGACACAAGAGCTTACAGTCTATGAGGATGAGGGATAACACAAGAGCTTACAGTCTGAGGATGAGGGGGTGACACAAGAGCTTACAGTCTATGAGGATGAGGGGGTGACACAAGAGCTTACAGTCTATGAGGATGAGGGATAACACAAGAGCTTACAGTCTATGAGGATGAGGGGGTTATACAAGAGCTTACAGTCTATGAGGATGAAGGGGTGACACAAGAGCTTACAGTCTATGAGGATGAGGGGTGACACAAGAGCTTACAGTCTATGAGGATGAGGGGGTGACACAAGAGCTTACAGTCTATGAGGATGAGGGGGTGACACAAGAGCTTACAGTCTATGAGGATGAGGGGGTGACACAAGAGCTTACAGTCTATGAGGAAGAGGGGGAGACACAAGAGCTTACAGTCTATGAGGATGAGGGGGTGACACAAGGGCTTACAGTCTATGAGGATGAGGGGGTGACACAAGAGCTTACAGTCTATGAGGAAGAGGGGGGTGACACAAGAGCTTACAGTCTATGAGGGTGAGGGGTGACACAAGAGCTTACAGTCTATGAGGATGAGGGGGTGACACAAGAGCTTACAGTCTATGAGGATGAGGGGTGACACAAGAGCTTACAGTCTATGAGGATGAGGGGGTGACACAAGGGCTTATAGTTTATGAGGGTGAAGAGGTGAGACAGATGGAGGAAAGTTTTGAAGGATGTAGGGCAGTGATGGGGAACCTTTTAGACGCCGAGTGCCCAAACTACATCCAAAACCCACGTATTTTTCGCAAAGTGCCGATGTGACAATTCAAACAGTAACTTATTATCCCTGCTCTGTCACAGGTTTAAATTGTATAGGCACCTGAGGACACCAATACAGTAGAAAGAAGGAGAAAAAGCTTTGGTTATCATTGTAGCTCGTTCTAGGGTCCTGGGCTGCCTGGGACTGCAAGAGGCCTTGAGTCCTGTCTGGTGAAGTCTGTGGTGGGGTGATCGCGCGGGTGCCCATAGAGAGGGCTCTGAGTGCCACCTCTGGCACCCATGCCATAGGTTCGCCACCACTGATGTAGGGTAACAGTGACATCTTATATCAAATTTGGGGGGCAGCCCCATACCCCCTTGCTTGTGCTATTTATGGCACCTAATAGATGATCTCCACCCATTTTGCTTCGGGGCTAAGGAGCTGAAGGAGAATGGTAAAAATGTTGTCAATTTATTTAATATTATTTATGTTATTTATTTATTTTCAGAAGGAACAACAGAGAAACATCACCCATATGGGAAATAGGCTACAATGTGGTTAATGTATTTTTTATTATATTTATAATTTATTTCTATGTTTACAAGAAAAGTAACAGAGGAACAGTTCCTGCATTTTATGGGAAATACATAGAAAAGTCCGGCAATCAGTCTGATCAGAAGCATTACCCAGAAACTGAAATCAGAACCCATAACACTTTCAGCTCTGCTACATCTGTATAATGTATATTTGAGCAATTTTTACCCTACATTGGGGGAACAAAAAAGCAAAACGAATGTCAAAAATAGTAAATCTCAGACTGCAGGAGTGATTATCACGGCCCGAGCCTCGGCTGGTGCTGCATCTGCTCATCCATCATTCAGCTGGCGCTGATCCGGGGCAGGTGCAGGGATACACCAGGCCTTGTGGCGTCTAGTGAGGCGGCGCTACTGTCACCAGCACCCGAGCTCCCGTCCTCATCGGGGACATCTGGGTCCCGCTGTTTGGTTGTCACATTCCATTTCAGGTCATCGTCGTGTAAAGTTCAGTTCAGTTCACGGGTAGGAACAAAAAAAAAAATAACAAAATTAAAAAATGCTTAATTCTTGGCAGCAGGATGACAGATTTCGGAGGGGTTTCCCCCGCTGCTCAGGTTTTTCGGTTCCATCATTGCACGCGGGGGGATTTCCAGGAGCTGTTACTGAGATCTCAGAAGTTGTCAGTCACTCCGGGACGTGCAGCCTCACGTATGGGTTTAGATTTCCATCTTAATATTTCATAGAACCTCAAACTTATTGTGTAGGAAATTGCTTACAGTGCAATTCCCTCAATTAAAAAAAAAATTCCTTGCAAAGTGATTTATGGTTCATGTCAGGCGGTGGCGGAGAATAGAGATTTATTCCATTTTGCAATGTGCCACAATACTGTACACATCCCCTTTCATTAAGGCGTCTATTTAAAGGGGAACTCTAGCAGAAGTCTACAGTCTATACTGGTCCTTATTATCACACTGCACATCTATTGGCTCCCATCCTTTTTTGCAGAAGAAAATCTTCAAGTTTCTCTACTTGGTTTCTGATGTCTCTATCAGTTGACAGCGACTACATGTCCCATAATGCCTTGCACATAATGTACATCACTTAAATCAGATCCATACAAAATCTCTCCTCGTTCCCCACCCACTTATACGGGCCATGCCCTCATGCTTAGTATTTAAAGAGAAAGCAAGGGTTAGGTGCCTACTAGTAGTTATAACCATACAGACTGCAGAAATCAAGCACTCATGTGTGTTGTTAGTAGCAGCAGGACTGTGATTTAGATATAGATTTATAATCCAGGATCATGCAGGGAATGTGTCCTCCCACTGCTGTGTTCTGTGCTCTCTGCATCCAGTGTTAGCTACTGTCCCTGGAGAGTTGTGTATTTAGACCTTTGTTAGTAGCAGCAGCAGGACTATGCAATAAAGATTTAAATTCTGTAGCTTATCATAGTGCACTGGAGAAGGGTCCTCACACTGCTGTGCTCTTTGCAGCCCGTGTTAGTTTTTGTGCCTGGAGAGTGGGGAATCATACCTTAGTATATCTTGTAAGTAGCAGCAGGACTGTGAAATATGGATTTATGTTGCAGGATTGTATCTTCTCCAAGTGCATTGGGGGTTTGTCCTCACACTGCTGTGCAGAGCATCAGTGGAGAGGGGAAGACCCATGGAGCAGACCAATGCAGAGAATGGGGCCTATTTATTAAGGGTCCACTGATAGCATTTCTGTCGGACTGTTCCAATTTTTTGGGGATTTCTGCTGCTGTGACATGGATTAAGAAAGGGATTGTGGAGCACGTGATATGATTTTGGCGCATTGGCGCCAGCTTTCATGCGACACAAATCGGAGGGCGGGGTGTTGGATGATCCGTCTGATTCGGACTGAGTGCGGGATTTAATATTCAAATTGTGTCGCAAGACAATGCACTTACATGCACCAGGAAGAAGAAGGTGAACTCCGTGGACCTGAGCGGGGAAGCGACTCATGCAGGATCTCGGGCGCATGATCTTAGTGAATAGCGGCAGAGTTCATCAAGCCAACATCAAGCACTGTCACGCGGAGCGGCAGCACTTGATACATCAGCCCCTAATTTTTCTGTTATCAGTGATTGGTCAGTATCTTCTTGTTGAGCCTGTGGTGGGCTGGCGCTTATACACAGCAGAACAAGACGAGCTGCAGCCTGGATTCTTAAAGGAAATCTACCATTTGCTTTTATGCATCTCAAACATACCTTGAGAATTCTATAGCTACACTGATGCAGAAACATATCTTGTTTATTCCCTGAGGTGAGTGATTTTGCTGAAAAAACAATTATAAAATTATGATAATGAGGCTCTGTTGCTCCTGTATTCGCCCCTGTGCTCTCCTCACCCTAATTATACACTGCTCCAGCCTTGTCCTACCCAGCATAAGCATCACTGTGTTCTCCCTGACAGGCAGAAGTAATCAATTGTTGCACCATTCCTAAGCTGCTGTGTATGAGTCATCCAGCTCAGGTTGATTAGTTCTGTCTGGACAATTCAGGAAGCTCCGTGTATGTATGTGTTTATGTACGGCAACCCAGCTTTACCAAGGTCCTGAATTCTAAAATAGTTTTTTGAGCAGAACCACTGAAACAAGATATGTTTCTGCATCAGTGTCGCTACAGCATTCTCAAGGTATCTTTGGTTCACAATGCATAAAAACAAATGATAGATTTCCTTTAATATGAGGAAAGTGGATTCTTCCAACATAATATTCTAAGAAAATCTTCACCAGAAGTGGGAATTGTGCCAGCGACTGGCGCTTTACATGGGCGTGGTACCGATGTGGTTCCCCTTTAAATATCCACATGTAGACTGTTTTCTTTGCTGCTAAGAGTTAAATATCCTCATCACATTTTTCTGCAGGTCCCTGACCAGAACCTAGAAATCTCTGCGCAGCTCCCGGCGCGGTGCAGCTTCTTCTGCCTGTTCCGCTCCAGGCTACAACGTTCTGCTGTGTGATCTCTCACTTCTGGCAGCTGCGGAGTCTCTTTCTGCTGCGCCCGCTCTGGGCACCGCTCTCTGTGCACCACCTGCCGCTTCTTATTTAGTGTGTTGCAAGATTTGGAATGTAAGGAGTAAGGAGGAGAAAGTATCTGCGGGGAGCGCAGAGCTGCTATCTCACCCTCATGGCCATCAGTGTGTGATGAGTGCCCGGTGCCGTTCTCCCACCAGTGGACAACCCTGCTTTAAAAGTTTAACAAAGTTCACCTAATTTTTAAGACCTGTATCTTAAAGGGCAACTCCGCCCACAATACAACATTTGACTTTACTTAAGGCACCTATCAACTTACCTTCGGTTCTCCTCCTGGTGGCCCCATCACTTGTTCATCACCATCATCAGATATTGCACGGTGGCTCAGTGGATAGCACTACAGTCTTGCAGCGCTGGAGATCTGGGTTCTGGGTCAATATCTGCAAAGTGTTTTTATGTTCTCTCCATGTTTGCGTTGGTTTCCTCTGGCTCTTCTGCTTTCCTCCCACACTCCAAAACATACTGGTAGGTGATTAGATTGTGAGCCTCATTGGTGACAGGGACAGATTTGACAAGTTCTGTGCAGTGCTGTGTAATCTGTGTGCGCTATATAAATAAATTACATTATTTATATTGTTGCAGACATCTTCATGGAAGCTGCCTTTTGGTCACAGACACGCCCACTCTAGTTTATTGGTCCTTGACAGTCTAGGAGGCGTGTCTTACAGATTTCCTGATGACATCATTGGCAGGGGAACTCAGCACAGAATGGATTGCATAGGATATGTTGACTATAGGTGCCCAGTGTACAAATATACAAAGGGATCGGGTGGAGAATTGCTTTAAGAAACAAAACATTTTAAGCCCCACCCACATATGCCCAACAATACGCCCTATGTAAGTTCCCATCCTACCCCAAGTGCTTTACTCACATCGATACAAGTGAATACTTCTCTATAACATCCTATACAATCCTGCTGATGCTTTTGAGTGAGAGAAAAAAAGGTTCTATACAGGCAGAGACTGCTGGAGTTATAGTAAGTTTCTATCTCACCCCAGGTGCTTTAATCACATCAATACAAGTCCATACTTCTCTATAATTTCCTATACCATCCTGCTGATGCTTCTGAGAGAGAGAAAAGAGACACTGGTACAGACAGAAGGCTGCAACTAGCATGCTTCTATCGCACCCCAAGTGGTTTATTCACATCAGAAGAGGTTAGCACCTGTCTATAATGTCCTATATGATCCTGTTGATGCCTTTGAGTGAGGGAGAATATACGCCAGTATACACAGAGCCTGCTGGATATTATAGTTTTTTATTCATATCAGAACACAGGTCCGTACTTATTTTATAGTGTACTACATAACACTGCTAATAAGAGGGTTACAGCTATAGAAAGAGGCTGCTGGAGCTAAAAGTAAGCTTCTATCTCACCCCAAATGTTTTATTCACATTAGCAAGGGTCAACACTTCTTTATAATGTCCTTTACGATCATGCTGATACTTTTGAGTGAGAGAGAAGAGACAGAGGCTGCTGGAGCATAGAGTAAGCTTCTATTTCACCCCAAGTGGTTTATTCACATCTGTACAGGTCAGTATTTTTTTATTGTGCCCTATACATGTCCTCTACTTTCTGTGTGTGGGAGACCTCATAGCCGTTAGTCTCCAGCTACTAGCCTGAGAAGTAGTGATAGAGCCGGCAGAGGGAAAAACTGCTAAACAATACAGAACACAAGTCATAGACCGGCCCATACTCCTCATGTATACACAGAGTTGTGCTCTTTAAAAGTCACTTAAAGGGGTTGTGTCATTAAAAATATTTTAACCAAAGACACACAACAAGACCTATTTTTGACCAGATCTCATAAAGGTGGAGCGCCCCTTTAAATAATGAAACATTGTTCATAACAATATAACAGCAGGGAAGATGAGTCA
Source organism: Engystomops pustulosus (assembly GCF_040894005.1). Lineage (NCBI taxonomy): Eukaryota > Metazoa > Chordata > Amphibia > Anura > Leptodactylidae > Engystomops > Engystomops pustulosus. The sequence continues at coordinate 14,241,871 of NC_092415.1, read as the reverse complement.
CTGTGAGGCTTCCTAAACACATTAAGGAGGGAACAAAACAACGAGCTACATTATACTGGATGGGGTTTTAATCCGTTCTCCGCAGACAAGCATCGGCAAGACTGACACAAAGGATCCAAACCTCAGCTGTGATCCAGCCGCTATAAAAGCTGTGATGACTCAGATTGTATCATCTATTGTACTTCTCATCATTAGTTTATTTACACTTTATATAATAGTTATTAAAAAGAAGAGTGCCAGGAGCCCTATGTTTGTATGGTTATGAGGGATCAGAGCACCCATGCTGACCCCTGACCACTGCTGGCTATGATAGAAAGGTGTCAGGACACACAGGACATGGCAGCTCGCTGTGTATGAGGGGTGTAGTCACAGAGGGGTCAGAGCGCCCATGCTGACCCCTGACCACTGCTGGCTATGATAGAAAGGTGTCAGGACACACAGGACATGGCAGCTCGCTGTGTATGGGGGGGGGGGGGGGGTGTCGTCACAGAGGGGTCAGAGCGCCCATGCTGACCACTGCTGGCTATGATAGAAAGGTGTCAGGACACAGGACATGGCAGTTCGCTGTGTATGAGGGATGTGGTCACAGAGGGGTCAGAGCGCCCATGCTGACCCCTGACCACTGCTGGCTATGATAGAAAGGTGTCAGGACACAGTACATGGCAACTCGCTGTGTATGGGGGGTGTAGTCACAGAGGGGTCAGAGCACCCATGCTGACCCCTGACCACTGCTGGCTATGATAGAAAGGTGTCAGGACACACAGGACATGGCAGCTCGCTGTGTATGGGGGGTGCAGTCACAGAGGGGTCAGAGCGCCCATGCTGACCCCTGACCACTGCTGGCTATGATAGAAAGGTGTCAGGACACACAGGACATGGCAGCTCGCTGTGTATGGGGGGTGTAGTCACAGAGGGGTCAGAGCGCCCATGCTGACCCCTGACCACTGCTGGCTATGATAGAAAGATGTCAGGACACACAGGACATGGCAGCTCGCTGTGTATGGGGGGTGTAGTTACAGGTAGGTCAGAGCGCCCATGCTGACCTCTGACCACTGCTGGCTATGATAGAGAGGTGTCAGGACACACAGGACATGGCAGCTCGCTGTGTATGGGAGGTGTAGTCACAGAGGGGTCAGAGCGCCCATGCTGACCCCTGACCACTGCTGGCTATGATAGAAAGGTGTCAGGACACAGGACATGGCAGCTCGCTGTGTATGGGGGGTGTAGTCACAGAGGGGTCAGAGCACCCATGCTGACCCCTGACCACTGCTGGCTATGAAAGAAAGGTGTCAGGACACACAGGACATGGCAGCTCCCTGTGTATGGGGGGTGTAGTCACAGAGGGGTCAGAGCGCCCATGCTGACCCCTGACCACTGCTGGCTATGATAGAAAGGTGTCAGGACACACAGGACATGGCAGCTCGCTGTGTATGGGGGGTGTAGACACAGAGGGGTCAGAGCACCCATGCTGACCTCTGACCACTGCTGGCTATGATAGAAAGGTGTCAGGACACACAGGACATGGCAGCTCGCTGTGTATGGGGGGGGGGGGGTGTAGTCACAGAGAGGTCAGAGCGCCCATGCTGACTCCTGACCACTGCTGGCTATGATAGAAAGATGTCAGGACACACAGGACATGGCAGCTCGCTGTGTATGGGGGGTGTAGTTACAGGTAGGTCAGAGCGCCCATGCTGACCTCTGACCACTGCTGGCTATGATAGAGAGGTGTCAGGACACACAGGACATGGCAGCTCGCTGTGTATGGGAGGTGTAGTCACAGAGGGGTCAGAGCGCCCATGCTGACCCCTGACCACTGCTGGCTATGATAGAAAGGTGTCAGGACACAGGACATGGCAGCTCGCTGTGTATGGGGGGTGTAGTCACAGAGGGGTCAGAGCACCCATGCTGACCCCTGACCACTGCTGGCTATGAAAGAAAGGTGTCAGGACACACAGGACATGGCAGCTCCCTGTGTATGGGGGGTGTAGTCACAGAGGGGTCAGAGCGCCCATGCTGACCCCTGACCACTGCTGGCTATGATAGAAAGGTGTCAGGACACACAGGACATGGCAGCTCGCTGTGTATGGGGGGTGTAGTCACAGAGGGGTCAGAGCACCCATGCTGACCCCTGACCACTGCTGGCTATGAAAGAAAGGTGTCAGGACACACAGGACATGGCAGCTCCCTGTGTATGGGGGGTGTAGTCACAGAGGGGTCAGAGCGCCCATGCTGACCCCTGACCACTGCTGGCTATGATAGAAAGGTGTCAGGACACACAGGACATGGCAGCTCGCTGTGTATGGGGGGTGTAGTCACAGAGGGGTTAGAGCGCCCATGCTGACCCCTGACCACTGCTGGCTATGATAGAAAGGTATCAGGACACACAGGACATGGCAGCTCGCTGTGTATGGGGGGTGTAGTCACAGAGAGGTCAGAGCGTCCATGCTGACCGCTGACCACGGCTAGCTATGATAGAAAGGTGTCAGGACACACAGGACATGGCAGCTCGCTGTGTATGGGGGGTGTAGTCACAGAGGGGTCAGAGCGCCCATGCTGACCCCTGACCACTGCTGGCTATGATAGAAAGGTGTCAGGACACACAGGACATGGCAGCTCATTGTGTATGGGGGGTGTAGTCACAGAGAGGTCAGAGCGCCCATGCTGACCCCTGACCACTGCTGGCTATGATAGAAAGGTGTCAGGACACAGGACATGGCAGCTCGCTGTGTATGGGGGGTGTAGTCACAGAAGGGTCAGAGCACCCATGCTGACCCCTGACCACTGCTGGCTATGATAGAAAGGTGTCAGGATACACAGGACATGGCGGCTCGCTGTGTATGGGGGGGGGGGTGTAGTCACAGAGAGGTCAGAGCGCCCATGCTGACTCCTGACCACTGCTGGCTATGATAGAAAGGTGTCAGGACACACAGGACATGGCAGCTCGCTGTGTATGGGGGGTGTAGACACAGAGGGGTCAGAGCACCCATGCTGACCTCTGACCACTGCTGGCTATGATAGAAAGGTGTCAGGACACACAGGACATGGCAGCTCGCTGTGTATGGGGGGGGGGTGTAGTCACAGAGAGGTCAGAGCGCCCATGCTGACTCCTGACCACTGCTGGCTATGATATAAAGGTGTCAGGACACACAGGACATGGCAGCTCGCTGTGTATGGGGGGTGTAGACACAGAGGGGTCAGAGCACCCATGCTGACCTCTGACCACTGCTGGCTATGATAGGAAGATGTCAGGATACATAGGACATGGCAGCACGCTGTGTATGGGGGTGTAGTCACAGAGGGGTCAGAGCGCCCATGCTGACCCCTGACCACTGCTGGCTATGATAGAAAGGTGTCAGGACACAGGACATGGCAGCTCGCTGTGTATGGGGGGTGTAGACACAGAGGGGTCAGAGCGCCCATGCTGACCCCTGACCACTGCTGGCTATGATAGAAAGGTGTCAGGACACACAGGACATGACAGCTCGCTGTGTATGGGGGGTGTAGACACAGAGGGGTCAGAGCGCCCATGCTGACCCCTGACCACTGCTGGCTATGATAGAAAGGTGTCAGGACACACAGGACATGGCAGCTCGCTGTGTAAGGGGGGTGTAGTCACAGGTAGGTCAGAGCGCCCATGCTGACCTCTGACCACTGCTGGGTATGATAGAGAGGTGTCAGGACACACAGGACATGGCAGCTCGCTGTGTATGGGGGGTGTAGTCACAGAGGGGTCAGAGCGCCCATGCTGACCCCTGACCACTGCTGGCTATGATAGAGAGGTGTCAGGACACACAGGACATGGCAGCTCGCTGTGTATGGGGGGTGTAGTCACAGAGAGGTCAGAGCGCCCATGCTGACCCCTGACCACTGCTGGCTATGATAGAAAGGTGTCAGGACACAGGACATGGCAGCTCACTGTGTATGGGGGGTGTAGTCACAGAGCAGTCAGAGCGCCCATGCTGACCCCTGACCACTGCTGGCTATGATAGAAAGGTGTCAGGACACACAGGACATGGCAGCTCGCTGTGTATGGGGGGTGTAGTCACAGAGGGGTCAGAGCGCCCATGCTGACCCCTGACCACTGCTGGCTATGATAGAAAGGTGTCAGGACACACAGGACATGGCAGCTCGCTGTGTATGGGTGGTGTAGTCACAGAGGGGTCAGAGCGCCCATGCTGACCCCTGACCACTGCTGGCTATGATAGAAAGGTGTCGGGACACACAGGACATGGCAGCTCGCTGTGTATGGGGGGTGTAGTCACAGAGGGGTCAGAGCGCCCATGCTGACCCCTGACCACTGCTGGCTATGATAGAAAGGTGTCAGGACACACAAAAAATTACATTGTCCATCTATGTTAGATAGAGAGAGGAGGTTGCAGTCATCTTCTGCCTGTGCACTATGTGAGGTGACTGGATGTATAGAGGAATAGAAGGATCCGTAGTAAATCTCTTAAGTCTCTTCTCTTTACCTGGGAACATCTGTCTTTGCAGTCCGCGCTGTTCTAACATGTTCCCGGAATAGTATCACTCAGCGCTGCTCACGTGAGATCTCAGAGGCGGTTACTGCAGTTTCCAAGACGGGAAAGTAAATGTTTACTCTCGGCCGGGGCACTGGTCTGAACTGGGGCTTAAAGGAAAACTATCTATATATGTATCTATCTTTTATCTATCTATCTATCTATCTATCTATCTATCTATCTATCTATCTATCTATCTATCTATCTATCTATCTATCTCCTATCTATCTATCTCATATCTATCTGTCTATCTATCTCATATCTACCCTCTCTCTATCCTGGCAGACCTCTCCTTTGCCCCACAGACCTGAGTGTTGCTCTGAGCTTCCACTGAATATTTACAGATCACTAAGTAAATGCTAGGTGGCTCAACAAGCGGAAATTATGGCTGGTCCTAACAATAGCTTCTATCTCCAAGGCTAATATTTCCGCGCTCCAGTGATTTTCTCACATCAGTGCATTAGTGTCCCCTCCGCTCTACCTGAACCTGATCGTCTTCTTCCTGAGTGTCAGCGGATTTGCTAATACCAGGATGGGATCATTATTCCACTTGTCTGGTTTACACATCTCATAGAGACAACAATTTGGAAACAGTTTCCAGAAAATCAAGTTTTACCTTGTTATAGTTTAGGAAAGCTGTGTGGCAACTTCTATTTGAACTGTGATAACCGCCATGTAGTTTGTCACCCAGCTTTCTAAGATGAAGATGAACTGGAGCTTAATAACCAGATTCTGGCTGTGTGCAGCCACCACTAGGGGGTGTAACTGCATACAGAGTTGTACAGCGGCTCTGAGGTCAGTATTTATGAAAGTGTGAAGAGCAGCTGCAGATTTGGAGCTGTGTATCAGTAATTAAACAAAGTCATTAGAGATGAGCGAATCTATTCCTCAGTTTGTAGCATTGGTAGGAATCTGCTTTTTTTTAGGAACCCAAAGCAAATACCAATCTTATCTACTTTGCTTCAGACTAATATTTAAGAATGGCGGCTAGCTACTGCTAGCCCAAAGCTTAAAGGGGTGGCACAAAGGTTGAAAAATACGGCTTCACAAAAATATCACTACACCTGAGTTTGTGGCAATATTGCAAGTAAGCTCCATTCATCTGAGTTGCAGCACCGGCCATGGTTTTTCAACCTCTAGACAACCCCTTTAAGGATGGTGATGAGTGAGGGAAAAATTTAAAAAAAATCTTAGCTTTTAACAAACAACAATAATTATAATAATAATAATAATAATAATAATAATAATAATGATAAAAAATAATTCCTTTATATAGCTCACACAGATTACGCAGAGCTGCACTAGTAAGAAGTGTGGGAGGAAACCGGAGGACCCGAAGGAAACCCAAAGAAACATTGTACAATGGGTATGTACAGTTTGCCTGTGGAGTGTCCAGGGGGTGCGAGATTAATCAAAACTGGCGCACGTTCTTCATGAATCTGGCGCCCCCTTCACTGCTCGGGAAATGTACACCACCCTTTTTTTAGTGCACCTTTAACATACAGCGTGCAACACAATTCTGTTGAGTCGCAGTAATAAATGTGGCGCGCGGTCAGACTAAGCAGTAACAACCCCTTTACGGGCACATTTTTTTGTGTTTTGTCGGGTACAGAGCAGTCGCTACACAGAACTGGCGCAGACACTTTATAAATACATGTACAAGATCCAAAGACGTTCTATTCAGTGCAAAGTCAGACAGAAAACCGGTGCAGACACTTACAGTAAATGACTGTGTGTTTAAATGGACTGTAGAGAGCAACATATAAAATAGATTCAGAACAGAACCAAATCTTTTGATAAACTTGTCAAAGCTTCAGCGAATCTTGGAAAAACATTTCTAATATATTTAATAGTGACAAATATATATATATATATATATATATATATATATATATATATATATCTGACTGGATATGATACGATAGAGTGTGAGAGATCAATAAGAAATTTGAAAATAGGCCTCTAAATCGTGGCCTAGTAGGCCTGGCTTGGATTGTCCATAGCAACCAGTCAAAGCCCAGATTACATTTCTGTAACAGCTTTGCAGAAATGAAAGCTAAGTTCTGATTGGTTGCTATGGACAACAAATACAGGCCTACTAGGTAATGAATTTGAGGCCTATAATGACACTTTAGAGTGACATTATGTAATTGTTATAAGCCACAGAGACAGGGGACCTGGTTTAAAGTGCCAGTAAGTGTATTGACTCCTCCATAGTAGCTGGTTGCCTGTTCCCTAAACCATGATGTTCGTACATGGCATGTTCACATTTGAGGGCACGACCAGGACATAAATTATCTATATCAACTAAAAATAACAGCAAGCCCCTTCTTGGACTCAAGAGGCTTCCAGTACAACACATTGATGTCTGCCGCAGTGGTATTCAGCCCCTATGGGTAATATTTAGCTGCAGCCATTTTGGATGATGCCACTTTGGGTCATGAAAAAATTCTGGACCTCATCACTGCTGCCTAGGCACTGTATGGGTTATTTGCAAGAATAATGATGTGGATCCATTCATTTTGGGATATAATTGGATTTGTTGTCCAACGCCATTTTTTATCATACGCACAAGATAGGTTCTTTAGGTTTGTTCTTAAGTTGAATTTGTATGTAAGTCAGAACTGTATATTTTATAATTGTTGCTCCAGACAATTTTTTTTTTGTCCCAGTGACAATTGGATTTTTAAACTTTGTTGCTGCAATTGGAACAAGGATTATCAATAAAGCTTAATTACAGACACCTTACAGCTGACCATTGCAGTCTGGGACTACGGTAACATCCAGAGAGGTCACAGTGGGAAGAGGGGTCGTCTGTAACTATGGGTCATCTGTAAGTCGTGTGTCCTTAAGTAGTGGACTGTCTGTATATCACAGCAACCAAATTAGGCCCATTTATCATCAAAACAGTCAGTATATGAGGCTAATTATTTATAGTCAGTATATAATGGCACCATTAATGGATTTACAATATATGACAGAACTATTTATTGATATCATTATATGACGGCACTATTTATTGATATCAGTATATGATGAAACTATTCATAGTCAGTATATGGCGGCACTATTTCTTTATAGTCAGTCTATGATGGCACAATTATTTGATATATACCGTAGTATATGACGGCACTATTTATTGATATCAGTACATGACAGCATTATTTATTGATATCAGTATATGAGAGCACTATTCATAGTCAGTATATGGCGGCACTATTTATTGATATACAGTATATGACGGCTCTATTTATTGATATCAGTATATGATGAAACTATTCATAGTCAGTATATGGCGGCACTATTTCTTTATAGTCAGTCTATGATGGCACAATTATTTGATATATACCGTAGTATATGACGGCACTATTTATTGATATCAGTACATGACAGCATTATTTATTGATATCAGTATATGAGAGCACTATTCATTCATAGTCAGTATATGACGGCACTATTTCTTTATAGTCAGTCTATGATGGCAGTATTAATGGATATATAGTATATGACGGCACTATTTATTAATATCATTATATGATGAAACTATTTCTTTATAGCCAGTCTATGATGGAAGTATTAATGTATATATAGTATATGACGGCACTATTTATTGATATCAGTACATGACAGCATTATTTATTGATATCAGTATATGAAAACACTATTCATTCATAGTCAGTATATGACGGCACTATTTCTTTATAGTCAGTCTATGATGGCAGTATTAATGGATATATAGTATATGACGGCACTATTTATTGATATCATTATAAGATGAAACTATTTCTTTATAGTCAGTCTACGACGGCACTATTTACTGAGATACAGTATATTATGGCATTATTTAATGATATCAGTATATGACGGCAATATTTACTTAAAGTTAATAAATGACGAGACTATTTATTTATAGTCAGTGTATGGCAGCAGTGTTTATTAATATACAGTATATGATGGCACTATTTATTGATATCAGTATATGACGGTACTATTTATTGATATCAGTATATGACGTCACTATTTCTTTATAGTCAGTGTAAGGCGGCACTATTTATTGATATCAGTATATGACGGTACTATTTATTGATATCAGTATATGATGGTACTATTAATTTATAGTCAGTGTATGGCAGCAGTATTTATTAATATACAGTATATGATGGCACTATTTATTGATATCAGTATATGACAGTACTATTTATTGATATCAGTATATGACGGCACTATTTCTTTATAGTCAGTGTAAGGCGGCACTATTTATTGATATCAGTATATGACGGTACTATTTATTGATATCAGTATATGATGGTACTATTAATTTATAGTCAGTGTATGGCAGCAGTATTTATTAATATACAGTATATGACAGTACTATTTATTGATATCAGTATATGACGCACTATTTATTTATAGTCAGTGTAAGGCGGCTCTATTTATTTATAGTGTATGGCAGCAGTATTTATTAATATACAGTATATGATGGCACTATTTATTGATATGCAGTATTTGAAGGCACTAGTTATTGATATCAGTATATGACTGCACTATTTGTTTATAGTCAGTGTATGGCGGCTCTATTTATTGATATCAGTATATGACAACACTATTTGTTGATATGCAGTATTTGAAGGCGCTATTTATTCATAGACAGTATATGATGTCTCAGTTTATTTATACTCACTGTATGACAGCACTATTTATTGATAATCATAATCATCGCCATCTTTTCTATCCATTAGTACCCGGAAGGTACCAGTTACATCTCATCTGTTGCCTTCTGAACTCTTAATTGCCCCCTCCAGGCCTCTTAAAATTTCAAGATTGGGGTCATAGGTCGCCTCTGAAGTGCCATTGACAAACAGTATGATTTTATGGGTGCATTAGACCCCGGTAGGTGCAGTTGTTTTGGGCTGTCATAGTAAAAGTCACATGGATGTGGCAGTGTCATCGCTGCTGTGAGGGAGGAGGAGAACAATGGGGCATTAGTGGGCATCAGCTCTTGAATATGGCAGAGGCCTGCGGTCTATCAGTGTGGTGTGGTCATTACATTACGAGGGTCTCTTTAGTGTTACAATCTTTTTATTGTCGTGTAGGTGATAATTAGACCCTCAAGTAAATGTGAACCATCTGTTGGTGAGACCTCAGCTGTTGGGAGAAGACTTATGACTTCCTCCAAGGCTTTGCACCAATTAGTTCTGTACTTAGGGGGTGTTGTTCTCAGGCTGTAATCAATACCCGTCTTATCCTAAAGTCGCCAACGTATACAAGGGCGGCCGTGTTATGCCCCCAGCCACTGCTACAATTCACACCCATGCATGTGCATGTATCTGGAGGGCTGCAGGAACTTCCTAGACTTCCTGTCAGTCATCCCATAGAGTCTAACCATCATCTTTTGGCTGATAGCAGGGGACAATATGTTACAATTTAACATCCCTTTAAAAACATTGAGTTTGAGTTACAAAACTTCCCAGTGTAACCCAAGTAGCTGGTGTGAAAACGCAGAATGTTGGGTAACTAATACATATTCTAAAATGGTTCCTGTATAAATGATCCCTCTCTTTGGGCTCCCAGATTGTCGATAATTTATCTTTAATTGATATAAAAATATTATTGACTTTGCCCAAAGGGGGGGAAATTCTATAACATATTAAAAGTGCATCATTACGTCATTTTGTTTTCACTTTGTTCCAGCACCTTTGCTCTGGGTCCTCTCCAAGATGATATTACCAAAGCAGCAGCAGTGATGCAACTTTATTAGTCGTTAGTTGTAGACCGATCAGTGGACCAGAGTAGGTAAGTAATGCGTCTTTTATTAGGTTTTATATCCAGCCTAGAAAACCCCTTTAAATCTCCATATTACAGTAGGTCTAGCTTGTATGTAGTCATAGTCCATATACCTATAGATGCCCATGGGTTCCGTCTGGACCTATATATGCTTCCACATTGATATGGCGGCATGCACTACTAACACTAAATTTACTCATGAAGCTTCCAGTGGACAGTATTTCTGTGTTAAAGGGGAATTATGAATTAAAGGGGTATTCCAGTTATAGGAAGTTACCTTGCTGGATTGATAGGGGGTCCAATTATGGTTTCTTATTATCCCCAGCAGCGCCTAGAGAATGATTGAAATGGTGGGTGTGCACGTTAGGTATTCTTTTTGATCAGTGAGGTTCCCAATGTTAAGACCCCAATGGTCAAAAACCTATCCTCTTGGATAGTTTATAACTTCATATAAAATCTGGCTGATCAACTATCCATTATAGATTTGCTTTTCTTAAAGGGGTTGACCATGGAAAGACAATTCACTGGGTTTTACCTTGTGCCGCACAAACAGCAAACTCTGGCAGCACCCAGGTCAGCTCTGCTAGATCTGTATAATTTAGCTTCATATACAATATTCTGATTAGTGGAAGTCCCCAAAGTATAAAGTAACATCTCTATTGATATATCCTAACAGGGGATATCGATTAGATTCATCTTGAAGGAAAAGAGAACAATGACAGATACAATGTAATTGCATTAGAACATAGACCTTTATTATACTAAAGGAAGACAGTGTCATTAGGGTAGGTAGTGGTCAGTGCACTGTCCAGCCCCAGGCCGGACCCCTGCTCCCTACCTGAGGCCATCTGTCAATCATTCATCCATCCGAATAAGTGCTGATGTCTGTAACCCCAGACTAGATAGTTTAAGACCCCCTCAGGGAGGATTACACGTCCATAAAATAAGGTAAACCACTAAAGTTCAGCTGGAGATTGCAGCACTGGCCCCTCATACCTGAACCCTGGGGCCACAAAGGCTCTTCTGCCAGGATGAGGACGCACAATTGGCAGAGGATACAACATTTTTTGCTTCGGTTTTAATATTATAACGTCCAAGACCACATAAGACTTACTGCTGGTCATGGGGAACATGTATTATTGTATCTGAGCCAAAAAATTATCGGGAACTCACTTTTTTTTTGGTGCAAAAGTGTTGCGGATCAGTTTGAGTTGCGCATGAGTTTGCGCCAGAAAGAAGAGATGTTTACGACTATCCTGACTCCTCCATCTTTTTTTGGCGCAAGTGGGCGTGGCCTAACTTTTCCACATTATCCGTCACATTTTATTGCCATTTTTAGGTGCAAATTTTGGCGCACAATAGACCAGGGAAAGAATGGTCAGAAAGCAAAATTAAGGTGCATTCCATGTAAGCTTTTGGTGTACATCTAATTTTATGACGCACAACTGATTAGTTCCGTCTACCCATTAATGACTTACAGCCGTGAACAATTTTAATACATCGGGCTGTGCTTTCAGGAGACTGATCTCCGATGCCGACAGTCGTGCTTGCACCAGAACTAGTAAATCCCCCCCCATTGTTTTGGTAATATAGTGTCCAGCCTCCATATACATAGCATAGCTGCTAGCTGAACCTTGTCTTCCCAGCTCTTCAACATGCACACAGGAGTAATTCTATGGGGAGTTATCAGTAACTATAAACTATATGGGCTATTTGTGGGTCCTTGGTCAGGGTTTGCATTGCCTACACCAGTGATGGCGAACCTTTTAACGGCCAAGTGCCAAACTGCAACCCAAAACCCCCCTTATTTATCGTGAGGTGCCAACTAAAAATTAAAGCAGTAACTTATTGCTCCCTGTCCTTCAACAACTTTCAATCGTATTTGCCTCCTGAGGACAGCAACACAGTAGAAAGATGGAAAAGTTTCATCATTGTAACTTCTTTCCAGTTTCCCTCTGTACTCAGAGAATCGTGGGGCCGGCAGGAGGTCCTCTAAAGATAATTCGGCCCTGTCTATTCATTCTCCCTCTTCGTACAGTCCCAAGTAGCGAAATAAGTACCAAAATATGACGGGAAGCAGCATCTTTTAAGTTGCTTGGAACTGCAGGAAGATTCTTTGAGTTCTGTCTGGTGTGCTGGGGCGATGGCCCGGGTGCCCATAGAAAGAGCTCCGAGTGCCGCCTCTGGCACCCGTGCCATAGGTTCGCCATCACTGTCCTACACCTTTGCACATGTGAATTTTAAAAATGTATTTAAAATGTATCAACATTTGTCTCAATGATGAGGGTTCCAATTCTGGAACCTTCACAAATGAGAAGAGCAAACAAACACTGGACCCTGTGGACAGCTAAAACATCACTATAAGGTAAAGAGTATATGGACAGGTTGTGGGACATGTAGATGCTGGAGGATTTGGTGGAGTTATATATAGTGGTTCCATTAGCTGGATATTCTGGCCAACATCTAAGCAACCAAGCAAAAGGAATATGCCTTTAAGAGGACAATCTTCACTATAATATGCTTCACTATGGGATTGACTATTGACCACTCATGTGTCTATAAATCACCTTTGAGAAGGTTCAGTAAACCTTTGATACCTCAAGAACTGAAGTTAGTTGCAAAACAGACTTGAAGGAAAATTACAGGTCAATAGGTCTTAGAAATGTATCTACATATCTAATTATTGCCAACTTAGAAGGAGCTAAGCCAATCACCTCCGCACTCAGCGACCCTCAGTGTGACCTGCTCTTCAAAGACTGACAGATAAAGATGGATCTCTACTAGATTGGTCATCCACATCCCATACTGAGATGCTAACGAGGACAATAGAGTTAATGATAGGGAACTAATTAATACCAGATTATTTAATAAATTTGCTAGTTCAAAACTCCCAATTGTCCTCTTTGTTTCTTTGGTTCTTCTGCCTGTAGAGCCATATATCAATCCAAATATTCATCCAATTGAGGCAAACTTTACTTACTTTTGGCCAAGAACATGAAAACACCCAATTATTAAGGTGAAAATATTAACCATATACTTACTGAGGTGCAATCTCTGGTGGCTTTGATATGTATGGATGATGCACCACCTACCTTAGCTATCTAAAAAGTGTAACAGCCATATGTTCCTTATAATGATTACTCAATTTCTAGATCCCCCTCTACCCAATGGTTCCTTCCAGTCTTCTTCATTCAAGATCTATGGATGCTTCATATTTTTAGAGGAGTAATTTTCAGTGATCACATGAAAGAATATCATGTGCTATGAAACACAAATGGAAATCGGGCAGTAGGATCTTAGAAGGTGGTCGGGAAGCATCTGTAGATGCCATCAACCAAGTATACAGTAACAAATCTAGGATCCTTCAAATAGATATCATCATATATAATATTATGTCAAGGGCCTCCGTAGATGGCATCAAAAAATTATAAAGTATCATGTCTTGGACCCATGTAAAATAGACTGGAAGCCTTCATAGATACAATCAACAATTATAAAGTATCAGGTCTATGACCCACATAAAACAGGCAGGAAGCCTCCTTAGATGCCGTCAAACAATTCTAAAGTATCAAGTCTATGACCTTCATAAAACAGACCGGAAGCCTCTGTAGATGCCATCTAACAATTATACAACATCATGTCTAGGACGCTTCAGAAAACAAGGTCCTGATAATGTTGATGGACATCATAGATCCTTGAGGTGGCAGGGTGACATCAGACCTGAGTAAATGTAAATTAGATCCAGTCAAGAAGAGTCGGCAGAGTTGTTCCAACACCTTGAGGAGAGGCTTAGGCGTCAAAATAATCATTTATATAGAGGATGTTTCATGGTGTGTTAAGGGGACTCAACATAACTGAATAAACCAATAGACCTGAATGTAGAGGAGAGGAGACAATGGGGGTCATTTACTAAGGGCCCGATTCGCGGTTTCCCGACGTGTTACCCGAATATTTCCAATTTGCGCCGATTTCCCCTGAATTGCCCCGTGATTTTGGCGCACGCGATCGGATTTTGGCGCATCGGCGCTGGCATGCACGCAATGGAAATCGGGGGACGTGGCTGAACGAAAATCCGACGGATTCGGAAAAACCGCCGCATTTAAAACAAAAAAAGTGTTGCGGAGCTTGCACTTACCTTCACTAGGAATAGGCAGGTGAACTTGAGTGCGTTCCGATGCTTTTCAGCGCAGCAGCGCCACCTGGTGGACGTCAGAGGAACTGCCTTAATGAATCCCGGCCGGATCCGAATCCACCGCAGAGAATGCGGCCGCTGGATCGCGAATGGACCGGGTAAGTAAATCTGCCCCAATATGTGCCACCACTTCATTCAGACTTCACACTTCCATACACAACCTACAATTTCCATGTAACCTTGTCTTCTGCTAACTCCTTTGTCTTGACTATCACTGTGACCTCTTGAGATCCCCAGGAAACAATCTTAGACCCAATCCCCCACCAAGTCCATTATTAGCTCTAACACCATCATCTACAATGGAAAAGTTCACAGTTGACTTCTATAGGATAACATAGAGGACAGGACAACCGAAGGGAAGTACTGGGAGAGATTCCTCGCTGTCAGTCACTATGTAGACACATGAAGCAGACAGAACAGAGGAACTGGGTCAATCCCCAGAAGACACATACATCTGCATCTGTAATTAGCCTACATTCCGGAGACTTCCACTACTGTCTATAGTGCGGCCGGGAAAAAATGATACCACACCAGATAAATTCATAGAGCGAAGATAACCACAAGCCAAGGGGATTAACTATGAGAAAAGTTCATTTAGTTTAAGAAATCATTAGCAACTCACAGCAAGAGGCCTAATACTGAGATACCCTACAGCTCTGTGCTACCTCCCTATGACAACCCCTACTGTACTCTGATCCATCACCTATATCCATATTCTTAATTAGCATTATAGTATACTCTTATACTCTTGTACATAGGGGGCAGTATTATAGTAACTATATTCTTGTACATAGGGGGCAGTATTATAGTAGTTATATTCTTGTACATAGGGGGCAGTATTATAATAGTTATATTCCTGTACATAGGGGGCAGTATTATAGTAGTTATATTCTTGTACATAGGGGGCAGTATTATAGTAGTTATATTCTTGTACATAGGGGGCAGTATTATAGTAGTTATATTCTTGTACATAGAGGGCAGTATTATAGTAGTTATATTCTTGTACATAGGGGGCAGTATTATAGTAGTTATATTCTTGTACATAGGGGGCAGTATTATAGTAGTTATATTCTTGTACATAGGGACAGTATTATAGTAGTTATATTCTTGTACACAGAGGACAGTATTATAGTAGTTATATTCTTGTACATAGGGGGCAGTATTATAGTAGTTATATTCTTGTACATAGGGGGCAGTATTATAGTAGTTATATTCTTGTACATAGCGGGCAGTATTATAGTAGTTATATTCCTGTACATAGGGGGCAGTATTATAGCAGTTATATTCTTGTACATAGGGGCAGTATTATAGTAGTTATATTCCTGAACATAGGGAGCAGTATTATAGTAGTTCTATTCTTGTACATAGGGGGCAGTATTATAGTAGTTATATTCTTGTACATAGAGGGCAGTATTATAGTAGTTCTATTCTTGTACATAGGGGGCAGTATTATAGTAGTTATATTCTTGTACATAGGGGGCAGTATTATAGTAGTTATATTCTTGTACATAGGGGGCAGTATTATAGTTGTTATATTCTTGTACATAGGGGGCAGTATTATAGTAGTTATATTCTTGTACATAGGGAGCATTATTATAGTAGTTATATTCCTGTACATAGGGGGCAGTATTATAGTAGTTATATTCTTGTACATAGGGGCAGTATTATAGTAGTTATATTCTTGTACATAGGGGGCAGTATTATAGTAGTTATATTCCTGTACATAGGGGACAGTATTATAGTAGTTATATTCTTGTACATAGGGGGCAGTATTATAGTAGTTATATCCCTTTACATAGGGGGCAGTATTATAGTAGTTATATTCTCATACATAGGGGCAGTATTATAGTAGTTATATTCTTGTACATAGGGGGCAGTATTATAGTAGTTATATCCCTGTACATAGGGGACAGTATTATAGTAGTTATATTCTTGTACATAGGGGGCAGTATTATAGTAGTTATATTCTTGTACATAGGGGGCAGTATTATAGTAGTTATATTCTTGTACATAGGGGGCAGTATTATAGTAGTTATATTCCTGTACATAGGGGTAGTATTATAGTAGTTATATTCCTGTACATAGGGGGCAGTATTATAGTAGTTATATTCCTGTACATAGGGGGCAGTATTAAAGCAGTTATATTCTTGTACATAGGGGGCAGTATTATAGTAGTTATATTCCTGTACATAGGGGGCAGTATTATAGTAGTTATATTCTTGTACATAGGGGCAGTATTATAGTAGTTATATTCCTGTACATAGGGGGCAGTATTATAGTAGTTATATTCCTGTACATAGGAGTCAGTATTATAGTAGTTATATTCTTGTACATAGGGGCAGTATTATAGTAGTTATATTCTTGTACATAGGGGCAGTATTATAGTAGTTATATTCTTGTACATAGGGGCAGTATTATAGTAGTTATATTCTTGTACATAGGGGGCAGTATTATAGTAGTTATATTCCTGTACATAGGGGGCAGTATTATAGTAGTTATATTCCTGTACATAGGAGTCAGTATTATAGTAGTTATATTCTTGTACATAGGGGCAGTATTATAGTAGTTATATTCTTGTACATAGGGGCAGTATTATAGTAGTTATATTCTTGTACATAGGGGGCAGTATTATAGTAATTATATTCTTGTACATAGGGGGCAGTATTATAGTAGTTATATTCTTGTACATAGGGGGCAGTATTATAGTAGTTATATTCCTGTACATGGGGACAGTATTATAGTAGTTATATTCTTGTACATAGGGAGCAGTATTATAGTAGTTATATTCCTGTACATGGGGGCAGTATTATAGTAGTTATATTCTTGTATATAGGGGGCAGTATTATAGTAGTTATATTCTTGTACATAGGAGGCAGTATTATAGTAGTTATATTCTTGTACATCGGGGCAGTATTATAGCAGTTATATCCTTGTACATAGGGGTCAGTATTATAGTAGTTATATTCTTGTACATAGGGGGTAGTATTATAGTAGTTATATTCCTGTACATAGGGGGCATTATTATAGTAGTTATATTCCTGTACATATGGGGCAGTATTATAGTAGTTATATTCTTGTACATAGGGGGCAGTATTATAGTAGTTATATTCCTGTACATAGGGGGCAGTATTATAGTAGTTATAGTCTTGTACATAGGGGGCAGTATTATAGTAGTTATATTCCTGTACATAGGGGGCAGTATTATAGTAGTTATATTCTTGTACATAGGGGACAGTATTATAGTAGTTATATTCTTGTACATAGGGGGCAGTATTATAGTAGTTATATTCTTGTACATAGGGGGCAGTATTATAGTAGTTATATTCTTGTACATAGGGGGCAGTATTATAGTAGTTATATTCTTGTACATAGGGAGCAGTATTATAGTAGTTATATTCTTGTACATAGGGGGCAGTATTATAG
Source organism: Engystomops pustulosus (assembly GCF_040894005.1). NCBI lineage: Eukaryota > Metazoa > Chordata > Amphibia > Anura > Leptodactylidae > Engystomops > Engystomops pustulosus. Next base: position 14,223,955 of record NC_092415.1, on the reverse strand, counting down.
TAGTTATGTTCTTGTACATAGGGGGCAGTATTATAGTAGTTATATTCTTGTACATAGGGGGCAGTATTATAGTAGTTATAGTCTTGTACATAGGGGGCAGTATTATAGTAGTTATATTCCTGTACATAGGGGGCAGTATTATAGTAGTTATATTCTTGTACATAGGGGACAGTATTATAGTAGTTATATTCTTGTACATAGGGGGCAGTATTATAGTAGTTATATTCTTGTACATAGGGGGCAGTATTATAGTAGTTATATTCTTGTACATAGGGGGCAGTATTATAGTAGTTATATTCTTGTACATAGGGAGCAGTATTATAGTAGTTATATTCTTGTACATAGGGGGCAGTATTATAGTAGTTATGTTCTTGTACATAGGGGGCAGTATTATAGTAGTTATATTCTTGTACATAGGAGGCAGTATTATAGTAGTTATATTCTTGTACATAGGGGGCAGTATTATAGTAGTTATATTCTTGTACATAGGGGGCATTATTATAGTAGTTATATTCTTGTACATAGGGGGCAGTATTATAGTAGTTATATTCTTGTACATAGGGGGCAGTATTATAGTAGTTATATTCTTGTACATAGGGGGCAGTATTATAGTAGTTATATTCCTGTACATAGGGGGGGCAGTATTATAGTAGTTATATTCTTGTACATAGGGGGCAGTATTATAGTAGTTATATTCTTGTACATAGGCGGCAGTATTATAGTAGTTATAGTCTTGTACATAGGGGGCAGTATTATAGTAGTTATAGTCTTGTACATAGGGGGCAGTATTATAGTAGTTATATTCTTGTACATAGGCGGCAGTATTATAGTAGTTATAGTCTTGTACATAGGGGGCAGTATTATAGTAGTTATATTCCTGTACATAGGGGGCAGTATTATAGTAGTTATAGTCTTGTACATAGGTGGCAGTATTATAGTAGTTATATTCCTGTACATAGGGGGCAGTATTATAGTAGTTATATTCCTGTACATAGGGGGCAGTATTATAGTAGTTATATTCTTGTACATAGGTGGCAGTATTATAGTAGTTATATTCCTGTACATAGGGGGCAGTATTATAGTAGTTATATTCCTGTACATAGGGGTCAGTATTATAGTAGTTATAGTCTTGTACATAGGGGCAGTATTATAGTAGTTATAGTCTTGTACATAGGGGGCAGTATTATAGAAGTTATATTCTTGTACATAGAGAGTAGTATTATAGCAATTATATGTTTATATAGTAGAGCATTTTAATAACAAAAATATGTTTACTGGAATAAACACTAAATACATAAGAATGACTAAAAAACCCTGAAAAAATGAAAGTTCTCTTTCTCTAGAGATAACATGTTACTTTTTCTGTATTTGGTACTTACCGCTATCTTCCAGGAAATCTCTGACACCCACCCAGGAAGCACAATGCTCAGTTCTTAGAAAACTACAAACAACTCTTTGCATGTGTCCTGTGTACACGCGTGTCTCTATTGTCACATGTGTGCACTGGACACAGCAGATTAGGTTTTATTTTTTGCACAGTGTGAATTATTTTACGGAAGTTATAGTGAAACTATGTGTGCATCTGACTAGGCCCACAGTATAAACTCACCTTCAGTCATCAGTATATTTTTTAGTTTTATATTGTTTACATTGTTTTTAAGCTTTTTAAGCTTCCTCCTCATTTCTGTGTTACAGGATTTGGTTTCATTCTGTAATTTTGTAATTTTAAAAGCAGTCGACCAGAAGAGAAACTGAAGTAGCAGTGAACACAGAGCACAGCAGTGTGAGGACCACACAATCCTGGGATATAAATCCATATATCACAGTCCTGCTGCTACTAACAATATACACAAATGTCTGATTCCACATCTCTCCAGGGACAATACATAACATATGCTGCTTTCAAGTCAGGTGGCCGTGTCCTCGGTCAGGCGTTAGTGGATCTGGTTTGTGTCTTTAGAATTGAGATGTCAGGTGACAGGGGTAGTTTTGGTGATGGGGGGTGTTGTCGTGCCCTGGGCTATCACTGAGGGTCTCCTCATACCTGTCTGTCATGGGACAGAATGTTCCACTTTGGTTACAATTACAGCTGGGACTGAGCTGTCAGTACAGGACAACTCTCCGGCCGGAGACTCTCCCATCCTCATGACAAGTTCCAGATGACTTCTTCTAAGTTGGAGCTGTCACCTCTAACATGTCGGCTACGTGTTCATCTCATGTGCTGCTAAGTGAGAAGGAAAATACATGTGTAGATAAGGATCACGCTCTCTTAATGTGGCATCACTAAACAAATACGGATGTAGCAGAGCTGAGACTGTCAGAATTTTAGTTCCATCAACATATATGAAATATATAGATAGATAACCTAGAATAAAGGACAGACAAATGGATAGAGGGACCACAATATGAGGGAGAGTTAAGGGGCTACAATATGATACAGAGATGATGGGCCACAATTTGAGGGGGATATGAGAAAACACAATATGAGTCAGAGATGAGGGGCCAAAATATGAAGGAGGAAGAGGGGTCGCAATCTGAAGGAAAGGTGAGGGGCCACAATATAAGGGGAAACTAGGGGTCACAATATGAAGGGTAGATGAATGAAGGCCACAATATGAGGGAACGATGAGGGGCCACAATATCAGGAGGAGATGAGAGGCCATAATATGAGGGGGAGATGAGAAGGACCACAATATGAGGAGGAGATGGGAGGCCACAATATGAGGAGGAGATGAGAGGGGCCACAATATGAGGAGGAGATGAGAGGCCACAATATGAGGAGGAGATGTAAGGACACAATATGAGGAGGAGATGAGAGGCCACAATATGAGGGGGAGATGAGAGGACACAATATGAGGAGGAGATGTAAGGACACAATATGAGGAGGAGATGAGAGGGGCCACAATATGAGGAGGAGATGAGAGGACACAATATGAGGAGGAGATGAGAGGCCACAATATGAGGAGGAGATGTAAGGACACAATATGAGGAGGAGATGAGAGGCCACAATATGAGGGGGAGATGAGAGGACACAATATGAGGGAGAGATGAGAAGGGCCACAATATGAGGAGGAGATGAGAGGCCACAATATGAGGAGGAGATGAGAGGACACAATATGAGGAGGATATGTAAGGACACAATATGAGGAGGAGATGAGAGGGGCCACAATATGAGGGGGAGATGAGAGGCCACAATATGAGGAGGAGATGAAAGGACACAATATGAGGAGGAGATGAGAGGGGCCACAATATGAGGAGGAGATGAGAGGGGTCACAATATGAGGAGGAGATGAGAGGGGCCACAATATGAGGAGGAGATGAGAAGGGCCACAATATGAGGAGGAGATGATAGGCCACAATATGAGGAGGAGATGAAAGGCTACAATATGAGGAGGAGATGAGAAGCCACAATATGAGGGAGAGATGAGAAGGTCCAAAATATGAGGAGTAGATGAAAGGGGCCGCAATATGAGGGGGAGATGAGAGGCCACAATATGAGGAAGAGATGAGAAGGGCCACAATATGAGGAGGAGATTAAAGGCCACAATATGAGGAGGAGATGAGAGGACACAATATAAGGGGGAGATGAGAGGACACAATATGAGGAGGAGATTAGAGGCCACAATATGAGGAGAAGATTAGAGGCCACAATATGAGGAGGAGAGGAGGGGCCACAATATGAGGAGGAGATGAGAGGACACAATATAAGGGAGAGATGAGAAGGGCCACAATATGAGGAGGAGATGAGGTGCCACAATATGAGGAGGATATGAGAAGCCACAATATGAGGAGTAGATGAGAGGGGCCAAAATATGAGGAGTAGATGAGAGGGGCCAAAATATGAGGGGGAGATGAGGGGTTACAATTTGAATTGGAGACGAGAGGCCACAATGTGAAGGGAACTGGAAAAGGCACAGATTGATTTTAATAACAGATCTTACCTAATGCTGGACCTCACACTACACACAGGAATTGCGTTTTAAAATGAATTGAAGTGCATCTGGAGAATCTCCTCCCTGAACATATAACTGTTTAGACCTTTTTGTGGCTTCTGTAGATCCAGCTGTGCCCCGGCCTGTGCTTCCTTATGGGGTACATCTAATGATTCCCGGTCAGGGCGAGGCCGGAGTGTCATAAATTCACATACATACCTTATATACACATCATGTTCATGCGCATACGGTATATAGACATCGTAAATTCACATACATACCTTATATACACATCATGTACATGCATATGCAGTATATAGACATCGTAAATTCACATACATACAGTATATACTAATCATGTACATGCATATACAGTATATAGACATCATGTATTCACATACATACCTTATATACACATCATGTACATGCACATACAGTATATAGACATCATATATTCCCATACATATCTTATATACACATCATGTACATGCACATACAGTATATAGACATCATATATTCCCATACATATCTTATATACACATCATGTACATGCACATGCAGTATATAGACATCAGAAATTCACATACATACAGTATATACTAATCATGTACATGCACATACAGTATATACACATCATATATTCACATACATGCCTTATATACACATCATGTACATGCACATACAGTATATAAACAGCCAATATACAAATACATTCAGTACATACATGCCATATATACAGGCAGTCCCCGGGTTACATACAAGATAGGGTCTGTAGGTTTGTTCTTAAGTTGAATTTGTATGTAATTAGGAACTGTATATTTTATCATTGTAATCCCAACCAGAACTTTTTTGGTCTCTGTGACAATTGGATTTTAAAAATGTTGGGTCGTCATAAGAACCAGGATTAACACTAAAGCTTCATTACAGACACCTGTGATACCTGCTACAGCTGATTATTGTAGCCTAGGACTAAAGTACAATAAATTACCAATATCCAGAGGTCCGTTTGTAACTAGGGGTCGTATGTAAGTCGAGTGTTCTTAAGTGGGGGACTACCTGTACTGGCATACACCACAGGGGGCATTTATCAGTGCCAGTTGGGAGATCACTGATTGATATAGAACATGTACTTTATGACCTGCCTTAGATCCCCATGGCACAAACAACACACATGACAAACCCCGCTCTGCTAGGTCTGGATGTAAAGCCCTCCTTTGTATCAGGCATCTGCTGTGTACATAAGCGATTAGCAGAGCCGTATTGTTTGCTACATATGAAGTGGGAGTTTGGAATTTGGTTTTCGCTCCAGGTAGTTCTAAGTTATGGAAAGGTTCCAGATTGAGGAGAAGATCGGTTGGAGTCCTCCCCACGGCCGCTTTCATGGGGAGATCATGCATGAAGCGCAATCAATTCTGTACGGACAATACATGCACGAAAAATGTATCGCCATCAGCTACGTGATTGATGTTCTACGGGTGGATTTGGGGGAAACCACAAGAAAGCGTTAATGTGCACACGGATACAAACAGACGGCATTGTGCGGAACAATGGATACAATAACACACTCTTATCACGCCAGCCGCATGTACATACTGACTCTACATACCCTACATACTCCGGGGAAAGATGTCACACATGTCCTTCATATAGGGGGTGTCTTATGAAGGGTTAATAGGGCCTGGAGACTCGCTTGTATATGTGATAGATAGACAGACAGACAGACAGACAGATAGATATATAGATAAATATGACATAGATAGATATGAGATAGATAGATAGATAGGAGATAGATAGATAGATATGAGATAGATAGATATGAGATAGATAGATAGATAGATATGAGATAGATAGATAGATAGATAGATAGATAGATAGATAGATAGATAGATAGATAGATAGATAAATATGACATAGATAGATATGAGATAGATAGATAGATAGATAGATAGATAGATAGATAGATAAATATGACATAGATAGATATGAGATAGATAGATAGATAGATATGAGATAGATAGATAGATAGATATGAGATAGATAGATAGATAGATAGATATGAGATAGATTGATAGATAGATAGATATGAGATAGATAGAAAGATAGATAGATAGATAGATAGATATGAGATAGATAGGAGATAGATAGATAGATAGATAGATAGATAGATAGATAGATAGATAGATATGAGATAGATAGGAGATAGATAGGAGATAGATAGATAGATAGATATGAGATAGATGGATAGATAGATAGATAGATAGATAGATAGATAGATAGATATGAGATAGATAGATAGATAGATAGATAGATAGATAGATAGATAGATATGAGTTAGATAGATAGATAGATATGGGATAGATAGATAGATAGATATGAGATCGATAGATAGATAGATAGATAGATAGATAGATAGATAAATATGACATAGATAGATAGATAGATAGATAGATAGATAGATATGAGATAGATAGATAGATATGACTGAGATAGATTGATAGATAGATAGATAGATAGATAGATAGATAGATAGATAGATAGGAGATAGATAGATATGAGATAGATAGATAGATAGATAGATAGATAGATATGAGATAGATAGATAGATAGATAGATAGATATGAGATAGATGGATAGATAGATAGATAGATAGATATGAGATAGATAGATAGATAGATAGATATGAGTTAGATAGATAGATAGATAGATAGATATGGGATAGATAGATATGAGATAGATAGATAGATAGATAGATATGACATAGATAGATAGATAGATAGATAGATAGATAGATAGATAGATATGACATAGATAGATAGATAGATAGATAGATAGATAGATATGAGATAGATTGATACATAGATATGAGATAGATGGATAGATAGATAGATAGATAGATAGATAGATAGATAGATAGATATGAGATAGATGGATAGATAGATAGATAGATATGAGATAGATAGATAGATAGATATGGGATAGATAGATAGATAGATAGATATGAGTAGATAGATAGATAGATAGATATGAGATAGATTGATACATAGATATGAGATAGATGGATAGATAGATAGATAGATAGATAGATAGATAGATAGATAGATAGATATGAGATAGATGGATAGATAGATAGATAGATAGATAGATAGATAGATATATATGAGATAGATAGATAGATAGATATGAGATAGATATGAGATAGATAGATAGATAGATAGATAGATAGATAGATAGATAGATACATATGAGATAGATAGATATGAGATAGATATGAGATAGATAAATACATATGAGATAGATAGATATGAGATAGATAGGAGATAGATAGATAGATAGATAGATAGATAGATAGATATGAGATAGATAGATAGATATGAGATAGATAGGAGATAGATAGATAGATAGATATGAGATAGATAGATATGAAATAGATAGATAGGATATAGATAGATACATAGATAGATAAAAGAGAAGCTACAATGCCAGAATATTTTACAGTCCAGCGGCAACTAACAGCATAGCAAAAGTTATGATTACACAGGTCTTCAAGATGAATTCCCTATGCTGTTTATAGAAAGCACAGAGAACAGCAGTGTGAGGACACAACCCCAGTGCACTTGGAGAACCTACGATCATAGAATATAAATCCATAATTCACAGTCCTGCTGCTACTAACAACATAAACAAAGGTCAGATTGTACATCTTTGTGGGGAAAATAGCTAACCCTGGCTGCAGAGAGCACAGAGCACAGAGCACAGCCGTGTGATGATACATCCGTAGTGAACTTGGAGAAGCTACAATCCTGGAATGTAAATCCATATTTCACAGTCCTGCTGCTACTAACAACACACACAAAGGTCTGATTACACATCTCTCCAGGGACAGCACATAACCGCCCATGGTCTGCAGCCGCAGGTTACTTAAAGTGACTGCACAAAGCTTTTCTACAGCTGCACCTGCAGCCGTGTGAACTATTGGCACCAAATTTACTTTTCTATTCTCTTATTTTAGGAAGAGGAACCATTTCTTCTTTATATAACATAATATAACATTGTGAAGTGTATAAAGAGTTAATCGCTATATTCTGCTCTGCTACATGTGTCTTCCTCGTGTCTTATTCCCGTATCTTCGCGCAGTTCTCCATCCTTGCATGCAGAGTGAGATTACAGAAGTTTGCGCATCCTGTGTGAAGGGAGAAGTGGACACGGTGACTCGCCTGCGGCGGAGAGCGGCGGCACCCAAGGAGGAACCCCAGCGGCGCAGTGTCCTCAGCCCCAGCTCTCACAATGGCTTTTATGAATGAGACTAGAAAACCGCACGCAGCGCTGGAGGGGATGAGGACACGGGTCACACCATTCATCCCCGTCTGCTTTAGTCATGAGGAGAGACATGGTCATGGAGGAGGACGTGCACACGTCTCATCTGCAATGTGCAAGACGTGATGAGTGGCTACAGTGGGGGGCGCTAGTGAGCTAAAAAGTCATTGGTGTGGATCATGGAGGGGGGCACATACTTCTATACTGTAGATATTATAGTTTTTATTCTCTGATTGTTGAACCTCGTTCTGAATGAGCTTGAAGCTGGTCACAAGAGGATGACCACTAGGTGACCAGCTCAGGTGTAAAGGGATAATACTACTACTACTCTAGCTGTTTTATGATGTTTTATAAAGTTTTAGATAGAGTTAGGTGTTGTCCCTGGAGAGATGTGTAATCAGACCATTGTGTATGTTGTTAGTAGCAGCAGGACTGTGATATATATAGATTTATATTCCAGGATGTTAACTTCTACAAGTGCACTGGGGGTGTGTCCTCACACTGCTGTGCTCTGACCTCTCTGGAGGCAGTGTTAGGTATTGTCCCTGGAGAGATGTGTAATCAGACCATTGTGTATGTTGTTAGTAGCAGCAGGACTGTGATATATGGATTTATATTCCAGGATGATAACTTCTCCAAGTGCACTGGGAGTGTGTCCTCACACTGCTGAGCCCTGACCTCTCTGGAGGCAGTGTTAGGTATTGTCCCTGGAGAGATGTGTAATCAGACCTTTGTGTATGTTGCATGTAGCAGCAGGACTGTGATATATGGATTTATATTCCAGGATGATAACTTCTCCAAGTGCACTGGGGGTGTGTGCTCACACTGCTGTGCTCTGTGCTCTCTGCAGGCATGTAATATATGGATTTGTATTCCAGGATTTTAGCTTCTCCAAGTGTACAGTGGTTGTGTCCTTACACTGCTGTGCTCTGTGCTCTCTGAAGCTAGGGTTAGCTATTGCCCCTAGCGTGATGAGTAATCATAACTTTGTTTATGCTGTTAGTAGCAGCTGGACTGTGAAATATAAATTTATGTTCAAGGATTGAATCTTTCAAGTCAGGGTGTGTCCATACATAGTTGTGTTCGTAGCCCACTGCTTCACAGTCCTTATTATTATTTTTTATGATTATAAGCTTTATTAAGCTTCTGGTTGGATACTACAGCAGTCAGTCAACGCAGATGGGAGGGAGTGAGGAATGATGGAATAAAGAGATTGCGCAGCAGTGTGAGGACACACCTCCAGTGCACTTGGAGAAGCTACAATCCTGGGCCATATGCATGAAGTTATCATTACACAGACATCCAACACTAATACCTTACACTAGCTGCAGAGCTGCAGGGTTCAGGGCCCTTATTAAAATGTACGTTAATAAAGGATCACTTAAGAATAAAAATATTTAATCACAATTGGACCCTATTTCTTCAGAAAACAAAAAGTTGCAATACTAAAAAGTTTCATTAAAAAGTTTCTATAAAGACTATGCAATACCTGATATCACCTGCGGGGGTGCTGTAGGGAACTGGGCACTTCCTGATAAATTCAACCGCAGAATACAGGTAATCTCTTGGCGATGAGGTGATTGGGGGCGGTCGTGACTCTTCGAAGACGAGAATCTGGTTAATTCCATTTCCTAGTGATTACTCTTAGCTTTATACATGACTTTGGTTTAGTTTCTGCTCCAGATCAGGGAAATCCAGGGACATTCCCATAACTCCCATCCTCCTGCACAGGTAGATATATCTGACTCTGCACCTCACTTTGCCCAATGCTTAATCAATTACATAACAAAACCCAAGATTTTTTTCACTGGCAAGAAAAAAAAGTCCTTCGAGGACACGTCCACGATCTCCTTATTCAGCACCTGATTACATAACTTGTTTCATAATATTTTCTTCTACGAGCTAAGCAACACTTGACAAGGTCATTCAAGATAATCCTGACTTTCTGTTCTCCATCGAGAGAAAAAAAGAAAACAAAAAAAACAAACATTCGATTTTAAATTCTGATCCTTCAAGTGTCTCCAAAACCAGAATAAAAACATCATCATAATATTGATCGAATATCTCCATTGGCATCATCCAAGGTTAATAGTCCTAAGACAAGTGGAGTGATGACTTCTCCTCTTCTTGGAGCCCTCATGCACTCCTGAAGTGACATTTTGTGACAATTCTAGGAATGGGTCATGTTATTGCAATTAAGCTGAGGAAGAGATTTGGCTCGTTGACCAGGAACTTGGAGATGAGGTCGTGATGACCATCGAAGAAGGAAGAGGAGATGGACTTATCGTGTAGTGATGTAGTTATGTGTTTGGAACTAGAAAAGATGATAGGACATGGTCTTTTTGAGGTCTGATGTTGACTATACCCTTTAGGTGTTGGCCAAAGTTGTCAGTCGTGGAAGGACCGATCAACCAATTAACCAACAAACCAACTCACTAAGTGACCAACTCACTAAGAGGCCAACACACTGACCAAGCAACCAAGTAACCAGCCAAAGCAGCTAACCGGCCATGATTTCTCCTCTTGTCCAGTTTCTATCACTACATGATAAGTCCATCCCATGTTCCTTCTTAAATGGTCATCACAACCTCATCTCCAAGTTCCTGGTCTTCAACCAACAAGCCAAAGCTCTTCCTCATCCTATGACCCTTTGCTAGAATTAAGTCACAAAATGCCACTTAAGGAGTGTGTGATGGTTCCAAATTAGAGGAGCAGTTTCTTCTTTTAGGGCAATTAACCTTGGGTGGAGAGATGCCAGTGGAGATATTCGTCAAATCCTTCAAGTGACTGACCCTTGTTCAACCTCATCTTCATCCATTTGGGAACAGATGTGTGACGGATGTTTCTCTATCCCTTTAAGTCCAATTCATTCACTATTTTTAGGGTTAATCCACTATTTCTAGAGATAGTTTACTGTACATTTAGGTAATGAGGGTTGTCTGGTTTGAAAAAATTTGCAATAAATTTATTACAAAGAGTATTTTTGGCTCTGGAGGACCCAACATGACACAGGGTCTATTGATTTCAATGGGCACTGAACAATATTGTATTTGCCCTGTGGTGGCGCTGCAGGGGGGGTTGAACATTTTTTTAGTCACAAGTTAGCGATTAGGCATTTGATAATAGTTCACAAAATTTCTATGTTATTGTTTTGGATTTGGGTGGAACAGAGGTGTAACTTGACCCACATCCCACTTTCCATGTGCCACAGTTGTATTTTTAAAAAGTGTTTAATATTTTTTTTATATAATTCCCTCCCGCTATTAGACATATGGCAGATGATTGATGGAAGAAATACTGTAGTTAATTTTTGGAGGGTTATATCTGATGACAGGAAGCTTTGGAAGTGGCCAGAGGACATCCTGCTGAAGGAGTTTTATGCTTCCATAGATAAAAAGACACAATTCAAATCAATTCTTGCCAAAGGCCGGGAAGACTGATGGAGAGGACACCAGGCTCTAGAGCCCGGAGCCACCTTGTGCCTGCAAACCATTTGGAGACCATGTGCGAGGCTGGTGGCAGTAATGAGAGGGCGCGAGAGATGGACGATGACAGTTCGGGAGCCAATCCACAACACTCAACAATTGGTGGACGTATCATCTCCTTCATCGTGAGCTGTGATATCATGAATCCCATAGGCAATTATATTAGCAGAAAAGATGGAGAAATATTAAAACAAGGAAAAAGAATTTCTAAATGAAATTGAAAAATAAATTACAAAAATTTTCAAAACGTTGGCATTGAGAATACATTTTTTATTAAGCTGATCTTTCAAAATTTCATAAATTGTTTTCAGTGGTGGAGGCTATGATAGTGTCAGGGCTCGGGGTCAGTGAACCCCCCGGACCACCGCAGACGATGACACAAGCTAAAACCTGGGACCGGAATCTAAGTGGTACCTGGTCTTCACCAGAGCCACTGCAAAGCAGGATGGTCTTGCCGTGGCGTGGTACCATCAGGTCATTCCACAGGTGCAACTTGTCGGCGGTGGCAGCCAAGGTCGAGATACATAATCAGCGGGCAGTCTCAGAGTCAGGAACAAGCAGATAATCAGGGCAGGCGATAGCGGTGCAGAGTCAGGATCAGGTCCGAGGTCACAACGGGCGGTCTGAGCAGGAATGCAAGGAACACAGAGGGAAAATCTTCTCTTAGGCACGTAGGACTAAGATCCGACAGAGGTTGCTGTGAGAAGCCGGCCTTTATAAAAAAAACCCGGAAGTGGCCAGCCCCAATCAGTGGTGCGCTGGCCCTTTAAATCTGCGAGTCCCAGCACCCGCATACCCTAGGTCAGCCGGAATGGGAGCAGGAGCCTGGAGAGGTGAGTACGGTAGGAACCAAGTGCCAACACGGATAGGGGCAATGGGTGTCTGCGTTCCGATACGTGGATCGCAGGAGCACCCGTGACAGATAGCTACAAAGATGGCTGCATTGAATGAGGGGAGGGATCGGGAAGTCTTCATCTACTTCCTGCTATCAGCAGAGGCACCACAGTAATAACAACATAGAAACTTTCAATAATTGTGACAACTTACATTATTTTTGGCTCACACTTTTCCCACAAAGCCACACCCCTTTTGTGTTACTTGGTCTAAAAGTGTCTTAAAAGTCTTGATTAAAAAATAATTTTAGTGCTAAAAATTAAAAAAATATAAAGAATAAAAAGAGTCACAAAACAGTTGCCGTTAATTTTTCTATCTGGTTTCTAATGTTCTTATTTTTATGTCAAAAGTCAAAATGTTTCTAATAAAAATGTGCAATACCGGGTATCACCTGAAAAACAACTGTGGCGCTGTTTCTGTAGAAATTAGGCAAAACCCGTTTTAGAAATATTGCATACAAAATATTCAGTATTTTTGTTTCCTGAATCGGCAGAAGTGGCTCCTGGATCTGGAGAACATCGTTGCGGTCTGTCTGGTCACTGACTTGTTACACTTGGCAAACTGACATCCCAAGTTTACATTCTGACCTGTATACATTTCCAGCTACTTCCATCCCCTTCTGTCAGATATAAGTCATATGTTCTAGTCCTAATTATCTGTACAGCCGCAAAAGGAGTGATGGTTCTTGGGTAATACTGTCTGTAATTGTGAATTGTGTGAATTGTAATGGAATCTGCTAATATTGCAATTATAGGGGAAGAAAGGGGACTTCCACTTAAGAAATGAGGTCTTACTCACTCTCGTACTTCATATAATGCTGAAATAACAATAACATACAGTGACCGGCGCCATGCGTAGAGTCATCCTAGAAATAATAGAGATAATGGTCAAACATAGACAGGTCAAGGACTCAATGGGGCAGATTTACTTACCCGGTCCATTCGCGATCCAGCGGCGCGTTCTCTGCGCTAGATTCGGATCCGGCCGGGATTTATTAAGGCAGTTCCTCCGCCGTCCACCAGGTGGCGCCGAAAAGCATCGGAACGCGCTGGAGTTCACCGGCTCGGGCTGAGTGAAGGTAAGTGCAAGCTCCGCGACAGATTTTTTGTTTTAAATGCGGCGGCTTTTCCGAATCCGTCGGGTTTTCGTTCGGCCACGCCTCCCGATTTCCGTCGCGTGCATGCCAGCGTCGATGCGCCAAAATCCGATCGCGTGCGCCAAAAACCCGGGGCAATTCAGGGAAAATCGGCGCAAATCGGAAATATTCGGGTAACACGTCGGGAAAACGCGAATCGGGCCCTTAGTAAATGACCCCCAATGTCTAGAGTCATCATCCAGAAATTCTAATCTTGTCCTCGTTGTTAGGAACCTGGATTTCATAGATCCCATTGAGCAGAACTTCCGTGAATTCTGAAAGGAATCTGCGATGAAGGCTCCATACAAAGCCTCTGATGCCATTGTGAACCAAGCTTAAGACTTGTGGTAGTCACAAGCTCCGGTACAAGGCCAACTGGGATGTTATCAGTTTGTCCCACGTCTTCTAGACCAGTTCTGTTAAAGGAAACCTACCACTTGTAGTGGCATGTTTCCGATGGAAATACCGGGCACCAGCTCAGGGTGAGATCAGGCTGAGCTGGTGCCGGAGCTTATTTTAGTTAGTGTTTTAAACCGCGGTATCGCGGTTTAAAACACTTTTTAAACTTTATAGCCGGCGCAGGCAGGTACGCGCTCGGCGCTTACCGTGCGCGCGGCTACATAGGAAGTGAATGAGAGCCGCGTGCACGGTAAGCGCCGAGCGCGTACCTGCCTGCGCCGGCTATAACGTTTAAAAAGTGTTTTAAACCGCAATACCGCGGTTTAAAACACTAACGAAATAAGCTCCGGCACCAGCTCACCCTGAGCTGGTGCCCGATATTGCCATCGGAAACCTGCCACTACAAGTGGTAGGTTTCCTTTAACCATGTGTGTGCAACCTAGAACCAACTTTGATTGGGCTGACATGAAACTTCAACAGACATGGACCTAAGGAGCTTTCTTTATGAAGGACTTTTTGGTGAAGGTCAAGAACTTGTGCTACATTTTTGCTATATTGCCTTGAAACCCAGGTTGCTGACAACAAGGACAAAATTAGAATTTCTGGATGATGACTCTAGACATTGATTCCTTGACCTGTCTATGTTTGACTATGGGATTCGTGTTGGCTTCTTACCTGTTCTGTTGACTAGGAGAATACCTTAAACTTCACTTTTAGGTTTTTTAGCAGTAGACCAGACTAAGTTCTACTCTTTAAACTACACTAGCGCATCTACTACAACTTCATGTTTCTCAACTGCTCTGGCCTCTTATTCAGAAAGGTTCTCAATTGAATATAGTTAAATATAATGATACTTCTAGATCAGCACCAGAACATTAGCAGGTTCTACTTTAGAACCTAAAAACAGTGATGACTAAAACAACATTTTACGTTTCACAATTGATTTAGTCTCTTCTTCAAAGAAGTTCTTAGTTAAACCTAGGACTTTAGAGGAGTTTCGATCCGTATTAGTAATCAGGACAATGATGAGAAGAAGAATGTTGTCCTCTCATTGGGTTTTAGACTGAAAGGTCACCAGATACTGAAATGTCCTGTCCAAAGTCTTAGGCTATATTCACACGAACGTATGGGGGACGTATATACGGCCGCCGTATATACTGCCGATATACGTCCCCCATACACTTCCATGGGCGCACGGCACCCTACGGGAGCGGTACGGTGCCGCACACGTGCGGCACCGTACCGTTCTGTACCCGGGAAAAAGATAGGACATGTCCTATCTTTTCCCGTAATACGGCGCCGTGCGCCATAGGTTGCTATGGAGAGGGGCGGGGGTGAACTGCGCTCACCTCCTCCTCCTCTCCCCGTACACTGCCGTTGCCCGCTACGGTACGGTACGGGCGGGCAACGGCAGTGTGAATGTAGCCTAAGAAGCCATAACTTAATGACTGGTATACTGATATTAATTAATAATTCCAAATTAGAGTCCACTGATGGCAATAGTTGACCTCTGTTTCACGATTACCGTTATAAAGCAAGTAAGTAAAGTAGATAGTAGGTCCATCAAGTCAAATCCATTAGGTCCATACTAGGGGAAAAGTTCCTTCCATGTCCAAACAATGAAGTCCGAATAAATCTCCGAATGAACATCCTATGCCAAAAATACATTTTCGATAAGTTTAGACTTCACCCTTTCTAGTAGAAGACCATGACTGTATATATAGACCAGTTGAGCGTTGAGAAGATCACCCATTTCTAAGATAATTAGTGATACTTCAAGTATAGAATAAAACATTGTCAAAAATATGTAAAACTTCTTCAATTATTTGCTGGATTATCAGTCCATCCATGGTGAGAACGTCTGTAGACACGTCTCAAAATGCCCGTACACATAACTTTTCTCCAATAGTCTTTGACATTTGAATGTTTAGTTGACCCAAAAGTTTTCACTCATTGCTCAGCTTTTATACTAGTCCATAATAGATAAGTAAACTCATACTGGTCAACACTTCTGAGGAGAACGTCCTCCAGGTATGATACATCTGCTCAAATGTCAAGGTCACTCAGATACCTTAGCAGCGAGGGCTGTGTTGACGAATGAGTGAAAGACGGCAATTACCCTTGTCAGGTGCAGATGAAGTTGCCTTGTTAGTGTGGACGGCTGGAATGGGCTAATCCCTTGAGTGCTTGGGTTGACCAAGGAATGTTTCACAAAAGGTTAAAGATCACCATAGCTAGATTCCTCTATGTTATGAATAGCTTCTTGGAGATGAATATTTTGATACTTGACC
The DNA here is from genome assembly GCF_040894005.1 of Engystomops pustulosus. Taxonomy (NCBI): domain Eukaryota; kingdom Metazoa; phylum Chordata; class Amphibia; order Anura; family Leptodactylidae; genus Engystomops; species Engystomops pustulosus. The sequence continues at coordinate 14,207,505 of NC_092415.1, read as the reverse complement.
CATCTTGATGGTTTCTTGAATTGGGCTTCTGTTAATTAAGAATTCAAAACAATTGGAAAAACTGTGAATCACCAGTCCCCGAATTTAGCCTCAACAAATGGCTCCTTCTTTTAATGGCCAAGAAGTTTCATTAGTGAAGAACAGGTGGAATTATGTAGCCAAAACTTAGTTGAGAAGTGGAATCCCTATCATCCAAAGACATACGTACTATAGAAGGAACCTATGGGGCACTTTAGAGAAGTTTTGCTTTTCCATGGTAGCAATGAAGACATGGAGAGTGGAGGAGAAATGTTGTCCTCTCATCTTGTCATTGGGGTTTAGACAAAAGGTCACCAGACATGGAAACTGGAAATGTCCTATCTGAAGTGTTAGAAGCCATAACCTACTCACTGATAGAACTTAATGGGGATCATTTACTAAGGGCCCGATTCGCGTTTTCCCGACGTGTTACCCGAATATTTCCGATTTGCGCTGATTTTTCCTGTATTGCCCTCGGTTTTTGGCGTACGCGATCGGATTTTGGCGCATCGGCGCTGGCATGCACGCAACGGAAATCGGGGGGCGTGGCCGAACGAAAACCCGATGGATTCGGAAAAACCGCAGCATTTAAAAAACCCAAAGTGTGGCGGAGCTTGCACTCACCTTCATCCAGGATAGGCCGGTGTATTTGAGTGCGTTCCGATGCTCTTCAGCGCAGCAGCGCCACCTGGTGGACGGCGGAGGAACTACCTTAATGAATCCTGGCCGGACCCGAATCCACCGCAGAGAACGCGCCGCTGGATCGCGCACGGACCAGGTAAGTAAATCTGCCCCATTGGGACCAAGTGAAGGTAAGCGCGTCCCAAGCGACACTTTTATTGTTTTAAATGTGGCGGTTTTTCCGAATCCGTCGGGTTTTCACTCGGCCACGCCCCCTGATTTCCGTCGCGCGCATGCCGGCGCCGATACGACACAATCCGATCGCGTGCGCCAAAATCCGAACCAATACAGGGAAAGTCAGCGCAAATCGGAAATATTCGGGTAACACGTCGGGAAAACGCGAATCGGGCCCTTAGTAAATGACCCCCAATATGTCCAAATTAGTGTCCACTAATGAGGTAGGTGCCCTCTGTATGTTTCATGATTACCTTTAAAGCCCACGTCAAATAAAGTTGAATGAAGATCCAGGTCCATCCAGTCTATAGTGAGGAAATAAAATATTTCCATGTCCAAACACGGTAGTCCAAATATATCCCTGGATCAACATCCTATGCCAAAAATACATTTTCCATAAGACTCCATCCCCTTTAGTAGAAACCCATGCCTTTATCTAGACCAGATGAACATTGAGAAGATCATCTCTTTGGAAGATCATTTTCCAATGCAAATATTCTTGGCAATCATGGCCAAAAAAAGAGAACATGACAATTTTCACAGTTCTGTCGGGATCAGCAAGAATTGGAATTTGAGACCTCAACAATGTATTTTCTGGGTAGTCTACATCCACAAGGGTCCTCAGCATTAACCTACTCCTTTCTGAAGGAACATTGGCAGATGACAACATATCAGTAAAAAAACTTTGAGTCCATCTTCTTGTGCACTAGAGATTTTCTCTGACCTTTATCACGTGACCATGAATACCTTTCTCGAGTCAAATCTGGTAGGTGACCACCACTGACCTGTGCTTGTTATCTTCTAGTTGTCTGGAGAAAACTACTCTAGGGTTAGAGCTCAGTGTCAAAGTGTTTAAAAAACAAACATTGTTGAAGGGGAAACCATACTCCTTATTGATCATTCAATGGTTCCACCTGGGCCAACAAAGCGCTAAAGTATCCATCAGTAGACCTGGCCCTGAGACTGATGGACCCATTGTACAATGGATCCATGACAACAAGGATTAGCAACTACATGGATTCATGTGGCATGACGTAAGTTGTCTTACGCCCAATTTTCTAAGAAAGTACCCCCAAAAAATTCATCATGACTCATAACACTCAGGAGCAGGACCCAAAAAGGGGGCTCAGTCTTAACCAAACTTGTTACCTCCATCCAAAAAGAAAAAAACAATCGAGACAAGACACCCAAGTCCTGGGGTCTTCTGCTTCTTCACGACCACAGTTGGTACCTCTGTACTTACATTTATCCTTAATATTAACTAAGACACACAAGTTCTAGGGCAAATGTTGGAGCCAGAGAGGGTATGAATGGTAATATTGTTCTCTTCCATTGGTTCAGAATCAGATAACACAATGTATATGTTCCCGATATGCGTAATCCAAACATGGCCGCTTTTTTGGCCACCATCATCGGCCTCCAGGATACATGATGACTTTATGATGTGTCTTTATTTGCTCTGTTTAGAAAAATGACAAAGTCCTGGGTGTCATTTTCTGGCTTTGCCAAGTATTAATGGCCCAGAATATTACAATATTCAGACACAACAAACCATCTTTAATGACCCAGAACTAATACTAATACTCCACTAATGTGATCATCACACTGATACACGACTGCTCAGATCCTGGAAGATAAATACACAGCCTGGAAAATTATGTACAAACCATCAGCAATATGGAACTAATATCTTATTAACGGAGAGACACGCTGCACTCTTAAAGGGATCCTGTAATTTTCTAGAATGATTCTTACATCAATAATAAAATAATCCTAAAATACTATTCAGATGTACAAGAATATAATTAATATATTACTGCCCCTATGTACAAGAATATAACTACTATAATACTGCCCCCTATGTACAGGAATATAACTACTATAATACTGCCCCCTATGTACAAGAATATAACTACTATAATACTGCCCCCTATGTACAAGAATATAACTTCTATAATACTGCCCCCTATGTATAAGAATATAACTACTATAATACTGCCCCCTATGTACAAGAATATAACTACTATAATACTGCCCCCTATGTACAAGAATATAACTACTATAATACTGCCCCCTATGTACAGGAATATAACTACTATAATACTGCCCCCTATGTACAGGAATATAACTACTATAATACTGCCCCCTATGTACAGGAATATAACTACTATAATACTGCCCCCTATGTACAAGAATATAACTACTATAATACTGCCCCCTATGTACAGGAATATAACTACTATAATACTGCCCCCTATGTACAAGAATATAACTACTATAAGACTGCCCCCTATGTACAGGAATATAACTACTATAATACTGCCCCCTATGTACAAGAATATAACTACTATAATACTGCCCCCTATGTACAAGAATATAACTACTATAATACTGCCCCCTATGTACAAGAATATAACTACTATAATACTGCCCCCTATGTACAGGAATATAACTACTATAATACTGCCCCCTATGTACAAGAATATAACTACTATAATACTGCCCCCTATGTACAGGAATATAACTACTATAATACTGCCCCCTATGTACAGGAATATAACTACTATAATACTGCCCCCTATGTACAAGAATATAACTACTATAATACTGCCCCCTATGTACAGGAATATAACTACTATAATACTGCCCCCTATGTACAGGAATATAACTACTATAATACTGCCCCCTATGTACAAGAATATAACTACTATAAGACTGCCCCCTATGTACAGGAATATAACTACTATAATACTGCCCCCTATGTACAAGAATATAACTACTATAATACTGCCCCCTATGTACAGGAATATAACTACTATAATACTGCCCCCTATGTACAGGAATATAACTACTATAATACTGCCCCCTATGTACAGGAATATAACTACTATAATACTGCCCCCTATGTACAAGAATATAACTACTATAAGACTGCCCCCTATGTACAGGAATATAACTACTATAATACTGCCCCCTATGTACAAGAATATAACTACTATAATACTGCCCCCTATGTACAAGAATATAACTACTATAAGACTGCCCCCTATGTACAGGAATATAACTACTATAATACTGCCCCGTATGTACAAGAATATAACTACTATAATACTGCCCCCTATGTACACGAATATAACTACTATAATACTGCCCCCTATGTACAAGAATATAACTACTATAATACTGCCCCCTATGTACAAGACTATAACTACTATAATACTGCCCCTATGTACAAGAATATAACTACTATAATACTGCCCCCTATGTACAAGAATATGACTACTATAATACTGCCCCCTATGTACAAGAATATAACTACTATAATACTGCCCCCTATGTACAGGAATATAACTACTATAATACTGCCCCCTATGTACAGGAATATAACTACTATAATACTGCCCCCTATGTACAAGAATATAACTACTATAATACTGCCCCCTATGTACAAGAATATAACTACTATAGTACTGCCCCCATGTACAGGAATATAACTACTATAATACTGCCCCCTATGTATAAGAATATAACTACTATAATACTGCCCCCTATGTACAAGAATATAACTACTATAATACTGCTCCCTATGTACAAGAATATAACTACTATAATACCGCCCCTATGTACAGGAATATAACTACTATAATACTGCCCCCTATGTACAAGAATATAACTACTATAATACTGCCCCCTATGTACAGGAATATAACTACTATAATACTGCCCCCTATGTACAAGAATATAACTACTATAATACTGCCCCCTATGTACAAGAATATAACTACTATAACACTGCCCCCTATGTACAAGAATATAACTACTATAATACTGCCCTCTATGTACAAGAATATAACTACTATAATACTGCCCCCTATGTACAAGAATATAACTACTATAATACTGCCCCCTATGTACAAGAATATAACTACTATAATCCTGTCCCTGTGTACAAGAATATAACTGCTATAATACTGCCCCTATGTACAAGAATATAACTACTATAATACTGCCCCCTATGTACAAGAATATAACTACTATAATACTGCCCCCTATGTACAAGAATATAACTACTATAATACTGCCCCCTATGTACAAGAATATAACTACTATAATACTGCCCCCTATGTACAAGAATATAACTACTATAATACTGCTCCTATGTACAGGAATATAACTACTATAATACTGCCCCCTATGTACAGGAATATAACTACTATAATACTGCCCACTATGTAGAAGAATATAACTACTATAATACATCGGGATACTGCAGTATATACATATCAGACTATGTACCACTAGCTAGAGTTGCCCTAGTTATATACAGTGAGTTGCTATGTTATAGATGCTACCTGTATTGTGGTATTACACAAGGAGTCACTGCACTGTATACGGTATATCTTTTGTTTCTGAATCTGTGAATGTTATAAGTGGGTAACCGGCAGATCCTCCTTATCCCGGTTACAATGAGCCCGGGCTTGTCCCGCCAAGATTACTGGCTCATTAATATGCAGGAATTTTAACGGAAGCCATTAATTATAGGAAATAGTTTTTTTTTCCATTATTTTTGGGTGTCTCCATGATTTATCATTTCATAACGCTCTCCTGTCTGGGGTTGGCGCGCGGTGCCAGGTATGCGGGGTTGTCCTGCCCTGTTATTTGCCTCAGTTATGTGGAGCCGGTGCCAGCTGGCATCGCCAGTCACTCACATTGTCCCGGGGGTCCGGCACCAGCGAGACGCCTCGTACAGTCCTGACCTTCTTGTAGGGACACAAGTAATGGCCGTAGACACAAGATTAAAGGAATGTGACCATACAGTACTGCAATGGGGTTGTATCCTCACACTGCTTTGCTCTGTGCTCTCTGCAGCCAGTGGTAGCCCTGGGGAGACGTGTAATCAGACCTTTGTGCATTCTTTTAGTAGCAGCAGGACTCTGAATTGTGGATTTATATTCCAAGACTTCAGCTTCCCCAAATGCACTGGAAATGTTTCCTCACACTGCTGTGCTCTGTGTTCTCTGCAGTCAGTTTTAGTTATTGCCCCAGGAGAGACGTCCAATGATACCATTGTGTATTTTGTAAGTAGCAGCAGAACTGTTACATATGGATTTATATTCCAGGATTGTAGCTTCTCTAAGTGCAAATGAGGCAGGTCCCCACACTGCTTTTCCCTGAGCTCTCTGCATTAGACTGTTCAAAAAGCTGCCTTTTGAGAAATTGCAGTTTTATTCAGTCAAAAGTTTTCAATTGCTTTTACTCAGACTAGAGGGGCTGTGGAGCAGATCAATGACACTAATGGAACAGCAGTGAGAGGACACAACTACAGAGCTGCCCGTGGCTAATACCCCATGCTCTCTGTGGTTCTCTATAGTCAAAACTGCTGACAGATTCCCTTTAATCATCATAGCTACTTGTGTAATGTTAATAGCAGATTTGTGATGCATTATATTTCAGGATTGCAGCTGGACTTAATGTGCTGGGATATGTCCTCACACTGCTGTGCTCTTTGTTCACTGCATTGAGCTACACCACAGCCCATCCCCTCCAGTAAAGCTGTAGTTGGCTTCATGTTAAATACTGGTTGATGGAAAACAGTGTGGGGTAGTTTAATGCAGAGAACATAGAGCAAAGCAGTGTCAGGACACACTCTAGTAAACTTGAGACCATACCTAACACTGGCTGTGGAGAACACAGAGCACAGTAGTGTGAGGATGACCCCCTCAGAAGCTATATTCCTGGAATATAAGTCCATATTTCACTGTCCTGCCACTACTAACAAAATAAACAAATTAAAGATTTCACATCCCTCCAGGTTCAATACCGAACACTGTCTGTAGGGAGCACAGAGCACAGCATTGTGAGGATGATCCCCCAGAAGCTATAATCATGAAATACAAATCCATATTTTACAGTCCTGCTGCTACTAATAACATACACTAAGATATGATTACATAGCTCTCCATAGAGTGGGACAATACCTAACACTGGCTGCAGAGAGCACAGAGCACAGCATTGTGAGGATGATTCCCCAGAAGCTATAATCATGAAATACAAATCCATATTTCACAGTCCTGCTGCTACTAACAGCATACGCAAAGATATGATTCAACATCTGCAAAGAGTTTGTATGTTCTCTCTGTGTTTGTGTGGGTTTCCTCTGGGTCCTCCGGTTTCCTCCCACACTCCAAAACATACTGTTAGGTTGATTAGATTGTGAGCCCCATTGGGGACAGGTACCGATTTAGGAAACTCTGTGCAGCGCTGCGTAATCTGTGCGCGCTATATAAATAAAGAATAATTATTGATTATTATTATGATTACATAGATCTCCAGAGAGTGGGACAATACCGAACACTGGCTGCAGAGAGCACAGAGCAAAGCAGTGTGAGGATAATCCCACAGAAGCCACAATCGTTATTTCACAGTCCTGCTGCTACTAACCAGGGGCATAACTACAGTAGTAGCAGCCAAAGCAGTCACTATGGGGCCCACAGTGTTAGGGGGCCCCTTCATCCTACCTGACATACTAAAGAGTGGAGGATGTGCACCATTATATACATATTATGCTGCACATTGTACAGCATAACATGTATATAACATATATGTGATGTATATGTGCTCTATATGTGTGTATAAATGTGTGATTGGAATTTGCATGTGTGGGTATACAAATATGTATATTTCTAAAGTGAGAAGGGGGGCCCCATACAGGAGCCTGCTACGGGGCCCTGCTTCTCCTAGTTATGCAACACAAAGTCTGATTACACATCTCTCCAGGGAGAAGACTTAACCATGGCTGCTGTACTTGATGGTCACACTTGCTGTCACCTTCCCTTTAAGGCGGCCACGTACTTGTGTCTTTTAATAAGGAAGAAAGAAACACTGAAGATTCTGTAATGTGACAATGTAATGTGTGACAGTAACAATGTCTGCGGATGTAGCGGTCCGGCAGTTATGTAACATTGGGCCTCACTTATATAAGTGCAGTTATGCAATGAGCCGAGCGGCGGGGGGGGGGGGAGAGGAAATGCTATAGGGATTGTCAGAGAACGGGGACACTATACAGCCTTCCATACATTACTGCACGTCCCTATTATAGTCCCTCCGGTTTCCTAATACATATGTACAGGAAGGGCTCAATCACATTACACAACATCTCTATGATATATTCCAATGAAGTGCGTCCTAACACTGCTGTGCTCTTAGCTCTCTGTATAGAGTCACTCCCCTCCTGTAGACAGATGCAGATTTCTGGCTGAATACTACATACGTTTGTGCCTGTGGGTCACTTCAAAGGGACTCTTCTTCTGAACAAGCACAGCGCCATGTATTTTATAGTGGCTGTGCTTGGTATTGCAGCTCAGGCTCATTCACTTGAAAAGGACTGAGCTGAGACCTGACCACATATTGAAGTATGTGGCGCCACTAACCCCTTTACTTCAACCACCTTAAAGGGAACCTGCCACCAACTTTTAGCCCATTAAAATCCAAGCCCCCTCTGGTAGGGGATGAAATGTCCTTTGTAGAATTCCCACTTCTATGTGAAATCTCTTTTATTTACCTATAAAAAGATCTTCCCCCAAATCAGGAAAATATGACTATTCTCATCCCATTTACACATGAGATGAGTCAAGTTTAGTGGTTGCAGGAGTAGTGTCACTGCAGAAGCCCCTATCTACTGTTCTATAGCACCTATATGCTGGTGTCATATTAAAGATAAGGATCTCTTCTTTCAGATCACACCAGGCTTATGGCTTTGTGAACTACAGAACTAGAGATACAGGCAGCTAAATGTTGGAAATGTGAACTGCAGATAAAGATCCAGTTACCACCTATTTTAAAACCTGTTCATCCAGGTCTGTAGCTCACAAAATCCTAATGTGTCCTGAAAGAAGAGATCCTTATCTTTAATATGACACCAGCGGCGTGTTTTTAGGTGCTATAGAACAGAAGATAGGGGCATCTGAATTGACACCACTCCTGCAACCGCAAAACATGACTCATCTCATGTGAAAATGGGATAAGAAGAGTCATATTTGCCTGACTTTTTATAGGCAAATGGGTGAGATTTTACATAAAAGAGGAAATTCTAGAAAGTGGATTAGAGGGCTGCTAGTTTTGTAGGGTAAAACCTGGTGTCAGGTTCTCTTAACAAAGCATATTAAAGGGGTTGTCCTCTGCGCGATGCTGTGTGAAGCTCTATTGCTCATGCGTCTTACCTACAGCACCTGCGCAGCGGGATCGGGGTGTACCACTCCAGTTTCACTTGCAATAAAGCATCGGCACATGGAGCTCAGGAGAGAAGAGTTTTTTTTTAATTGCACCCATGTAGGAACCTTATACAGGACGATTCGGGTCACTAAACTTCAGGTCCATAAGAACCTTTGGATAGTTTAGTGCCCTGAATCGCCCGGACAGTTTCTCTTTAAGGCCTTGGGGCAGTGGAAATTTTGCACTCCCTCTATGCGCATTGGAACCTTCCTGCAATTTTGATGAAGGTCTCGGATTGTGGGTCTGGGTGCTACAGAATCAGTTGTCCCTGGACAGGTTGAGCCTCAGGGGTCTCATTAAGACTAGAAATTCAATTTGGCTTCCCGTTATATGATGTCACATCCTCAGCCCCCGTAACAATTTCACGTAAACCCTCATTCCACGTCTGATACAATGTTGCGACCTCGTAAAGGACCAAACACGTAGCAGTAGGATATCAAAGCCTTTACACTGCGCATATTAAAAAAACGGCAGAAAATGGAGCGTTGCATAAACATCTAACAATCCGAGCAATAAAAAACCTCGGATTAATCAAAGCGTAAGACGCGGCCGCCTCAAACACAAACTATTAAACTTTAAATAAGCCTCAGAACTAGCAGACGGGAAGAAATTCATTACGTCTGGGGCTCCGCTGCTAGACGGATAATAGTCCGCCAGGTCCGCGATTTGTACGACATGAAAAGGTCTGGAAGCTAAGTGCGTGTGGGATATGGGGAAAGGAGGTCAGCGGGGACAGGACTTATCTATTAATCATGACATGGAGTACTAGCCACAGGGGGCGCTGTATCAATGTTATTCCCAGCTATAGTCTCCAGACTATCCCAAAGGATGAAGGACCTGCAGCGCCTCCTGTCCTGACTATTTTAATTGATCTCATTCCCGTCTGACTCCTGTGGATTTGGATCTGGCTTACAAACAGTTAAAGAAAATCTACCATCAGAATCCATCCTGATAAACCAGACACAGTGACTGTGGTGATGTCCTTATATTTGTTATCCATGGCCTTCTTCCATCTAAATATCAACATGTAGAATTATGCTAATGAGCTAGAAGGGCTTTGGGTGGCATCATCAGAGAGGCAGCTTCATAGGCTGTTACACTGTGCATGAACTCTTCCCTCACTCTCTCACTGTGTGAGTTTACATCGGGCAGAGGGAGGAGTGAAGAGAATAGAGGACAGGGGAGAGGGTAAGACAGTGTAGCAGCCTGTGAAGCTATAGCATGCGGGGAGCCATTCCGGCTCATTAAGGAGGAAGGAGGCCATGGATAACACATATAAGAAGATTACCAGTGTCACGGTGCCTGGATCTATGAGTAATGTCCCTGGTTTATCAGGATGGATTTTGATAGATTTTCTTTAAGTCAACTGTGATGGATGGATCTCTGCCAACTCACAATTCTGCCTGTCAGAGAACTGCTCCGCCTTACATTTCTCTTGAGTTTGCTATAAATCTTATTTGGAACTTGCTGGCACTTGTCTTGCCTTCTGTGTTTTTGGATTCCTTGACCCTTTGCCTGTTTTCTGACCATTGATTCTGTACTGCGCTGTCCTCTTGGTGACCCATATCTTATTGACTACTTTTTGTTTGTATTGTCTTTCCTTGTATTGTATTGAAGGGGACATCAACCAGTTGTCACCTATCGCTTAGGGTAGGCTGGGCAATTTGGAAGGGATGGGGTTTAGCCTTGGAGTCTCATCGGCCCAACATCCAGTATTAATGAGCATATAAATAGTTACTGATCTCAGGAATAATATCATATAAATTGTGTCAGATAGAAGCCCCCAGAGGAAGGTCCTACATATATAGTGCCCATATAAATATCGCTATACATACAGTACACTGGCACCTAGTTAGTGCCCATAGAAATAGTGCTACACATAGTGACCCCAAAATAGCTCCACTCATCTGCCAGGTCCATATATGGTCATGGATCCTCCAAATTTTCTCTCAATTCACATAAGATTTGATGTTGACCCAGAATTTGCTCATCTCGACCCTACATGAAACCTAATGCCGATCCTGAGGGGGTGAGATGTGTACATGAGTGGTGGGTGTTGGACCCATGAAAGAATGTGGCCCATTGTGTTGTGTTGGGGGAGTAGATCAAGTGCCCTGACGGCCCTGAGCCCACAGGTGACCATGACAAGTCCTCACCTAGAGGAACCATTTCTCACACTTCATCCTCCTCATCGTCAGTGCGGACCTTCCCCTGACATCAAAGGAAAGTGAAGACCCCACTGACTACTGATACTCTGGAGGGTCACAGGGGGTAAAGGCCGACGCCTCCTCACTGACAGGGGCCGGGGTCACATCTCTCCTTTACCAATAACAAAGCAAAAAACTAACCAATCACGTTCTTACGCAGCGATATCATTGGGTTAAAGGGGAATAAATACTTTTTTCAATATTCAATATTCCGGTACATTTTGAATTAAAATTAAAGCCCCTCTGCAGATTACGGATTTAATATATCATAGTGTTGTATAAATTCAACTGCTGTAAATTATTAGGGGTCTCCATGGTAACAGACTACAAACAAACCCTGTAATGTAGTCATGATTTGCTCTCTCTCTCTCCCCTCCTATACATATTCTAATCCTACACATTCTTCTACTTTTGGTCTATTTAAAGAGTTTAAAATCTTTTTTAATTGACGATTTCAATTTTTTTTTAAAGGTGCCCCGTGTCCAATCAGACTGCAGGTACTGATGTAATTGGGGGACATTTACTTACCCGTCCTGTCGCGATCCCCGAGGTGCATTGTCAAAAGAGGATTCGGAGCTGCCGCGATTCACTAAGATCGTGCGCCCGATATCCGGCATGTGTCGCTTCCCCGCTCAGGTCCGCAGGAGTTCACCTTCTTCTTCCTCCTAGACCCATAGGTGGTCCCTCCTAAGAGGTGCAGAAGATCCAAAACAGGTCAGGGATTTTAAGTGCGATTCCAGATCTCTTAGGAGAACAGGCAACATATTCTGATACTGTATTGGACTCTTCATCAGACCAATATTGTGCGGGATCACTCCTGAGAGGTTGTCTTGTAATTTTACTTTTATCTGCTAATTCATCTGGTAAGGGGGTCGTTGGTTTGGGTGTGGAGACTAAGGAAAACCTCTTTACAAACTCCTGAAGTATTTTAACTCTACCATCAAAATCCATCCTGATAAACCAGGGACATTACTCATAGATCCAGGCCCCGGGACTGTGGTATCTTTTTATATTTCTTATCCATGGCCTCCTTCCTTCTAAAATGAAAATGAGCCTGAATGGTTCAGTGGTGTTACTAGACCCCCCCCCCCCCTTACTGTAACTTCACAGGCTCTTACACTGTCTTACCCTCTCCCCTGTACCCTATTCCCTTCACTCCTCCCTCTGCCCGATGTAAACTCACACAGTGAGAGGGGGAGGGAAGAGTCCATGCACAGTGTAACAGCCTATGAAGCTACCACTCTGATGACGCCACCCTGATGAGTCTGATACAATGAGCAGAACAACCCCCACCCTAATTTTTCCCTCCTACTTTGGCTTGAGTAATCTAGAAGCTGCAGGAAGTGCAGAGGGAAGGGAGATGTGTTCTTCTCATTGTGACAGCTTGTGAAGATACAGCATGGAGGGGCTCTGGAAATACCCAAAAGTTGATTTTAGTGGGAACGAGGCCATGGATAACTAATATAAGAAGATACCACAGTCCCGGTGCCTGGACCTATGAGTAATGTCCCTGTTTTATCAGGATGGAAGTAAATGGTAGATTTCCTTTAATGAGCTGCGCATGTACCAAAAATAGTTAAACATGGTGCATGTGCAGATCAGTGGGCACATGTGCTTTTGTTTCCCATGTAACCTTAAGGACTTCAAAGAAGACGGATAGCACACCCTCTGCTGTAGTGCACATGCGCTGCGTAAGCCCGGTACCGGCGCATGTACAGGAGATGATATATAAGGTAACGCAATGGTTCAGGACTAGAGTGTGTTCATTTATGCTGCAGGTTCCCTGTAAGGAATTAAAAGGGTTAAACTGTGTCCAATCTGAAGGACAATGAAGCAGCACATACTTCCATGATGCTTATTTACTGAGCTATATTTAGCTGCTTCCAGTGACAAGAGGGTCCTGGCCCTTCAATCGTTGCGAAACATGGAGCAGCTCTTCAGAAATCCGAGCTCAACCCGAGCATCCGAGCGACGGAAACTCACGTGAGCCCCAGACATCTGATACATCTCAGATCACGACAAAAAGAAGCGGCCGCTACACTGTATCCACTACTCCTCTGTGCCGTTACAATGTCTCATTACTGGGCCAACATCACCTATCCCCGGTCATCTCCACTCCACCTATGTGATGAATTCTCCTCCTCCTCCTGGATACATTATCCAGCCTGGAAGAAAACTTGTAGCAATCACCTGGTTACAATTTAAAGGGCACCTCCATGTTTTAGCTATTTGTAGGGATCTGCGTCTCCTTGAAAACATTTACATACAAACTCCAGCGACTTTTCTAATCTCATCACACGATCATTTATACTTCCTGGTGTGACAAAAGAATTTACTGCTTATCTGAACATATTTGTACCCGGAAATGGCAGGTGGGTTACTTGGCCTTATCTTAAATCTGGACATTCACAAGCAGGTTGGGTTAATTTCTGGTGGCTGGACCTAAATGTCAACTGAAAATTGACAAGTCCTGTATATCAGGGACGTAACTAGGAGATGCAGGGCCCCATAGCAGACTTCTGAATGGGGCCCCCCTTCCTGCTTTAAAATATGCATATTGCACTCACATATATACAGACAGTCCCCTACTTAAGGACGACCGACTTACAGACGACCATAAGTTACAGACGGACCCCTCTGCCCACTGTGACCTCTGGTGACATCTCTGGATGTTACTATAGTCCCAGACTGCAATGATCAGATAATCCTTGGTCCCATTACAGCAAAAAAATTTGAAAATCCAATTGTCACTGGGACAAAATACAAAAATTTGTCTAGAACTTCAATTATAAAATATACAGTTTCAACTTACATACAAATTCAACTTAAGAACAAACCTCCGGACCCTATCTTGTAGGTAACCTGGGGACTGCCTGTACACACACATTGATATACCTATATACAGAAACATACAGTTCTTGACTCTTACACACATATAGAGCATATGCACATCACATATACACACATACAGTGCTATATACAGATGTACAGCATATATACACACATACAGTGCTACATGCAGACGAATAGCATATATACACACATACAGTGCTATGTACAGACGTACAGCATATATACATGCATGCAGTGCTATATACAGGCGTACAGCATATATACACACATACAGTGTTATATACAGACGTACAGCATATATACACACATACAGCGCTATATACAGACGTACAGCATATATACACACATACAGTGCTATATACAGACGTACAGCATATATACACACATATACAGTGCTAAATACAGACGTACAGCATATATACACACATACAGTATATACACACCTTACATCATATACAGCATAAATACACACACATATATATGTTATATACATATAATTCTGTACCAATGTACTGTACTGCAGAATGATATGTATATAATGGTGAACATCCTCCATTCTTTAGGTTCAGGTCGGATGATGGGGCCCCCTGATAGTGTGGGCCCCATAGCAGCTGCTATGGCTGCTACCACTGTAGTTACGCCCCTGCTGTATATGACCCCTGGAGACGCAGGAGAGGCATGAAGAGGCTACAATACTGATGCAGCAGGATGCACAATGGCGTCCCCTACTGTGCAATGAGCGGTGTTACTTGCACTGCCCAGTGACTGGGGGGCAATGCTGTGCTATGGGGGCAAATTCAGTACTACAGGTCCGTCGTTCTCCAGAACAGTAGAGGTCCATCATAGACTTCTGGGTATCCTAGTACATTGAGTTTGGGATAATCCATAGTATAGCCGGCTGTTCCATCTCTTACCTCTGAAGACAACAGAAGAAGGCGCCAAGAAATGGGACAATCTTCTCCTCCTTAGGCTTCAATTACAAACTAAAGGGTCAATTCAATTGATATTTAGCCACACATGGCGCCCACCATGTTGTGTACATCAGTCCATGGTTCTTCTTTTGTCTATATTTCCCATCACTCCCTTGGAACTAAAAAAAAAATCCTCCAAACACTCTTCAGAGGGGGGTATCATGGTAGCAAATCCAATCCCATCAATGCTACCCATCTCCCACATGAAACCTTATGTCCAACATAGAGGGGCTCATTTACTTACCCAGTCCAGTCGTGATCCAGCGGCGCATTCTCCGATGAGGATTGGGGTCTGCCGGCATTCACTAAGATTGTGCGCCCGAGTTCTTGCAGGTGTCGCTGCTGTGCTGAGCTGCGCCGGAGTTCACCTTCTTCTTTCTGGTGCATGTAAGTGCTTGATCTTGCGACACAAATCACTTTTTAAATTCCGTGGTGTTTACAAATCCGTCGGGTTGTCCGACGGCCACGCCCTCCGATTTCTGTCGTGCCAAATCCGATCGCGTGCGCCAAAATTGCAGCGGAATTCAGCGCAAAACGGAAAAATTCTGGAAACCTGACGGAAATGCGCAATTCAGACCCTTTAGTAAATGAGCCCCATAGTGGGGGGAATACCCGACGATTTCCGATGTGCACGTAGAAGGGGTATTTGGCACACACGATCGGATTGTGGCACAGCGGCGCCGGCTTTCATGCGACACAAATTGGGGGACGTGGCTGATAGATTCGGACAACGTGCAGGATTTAACATCTGAAATTGTGTCGCAAGACAAGCACTCACATGCACCGGGAAGAAGAAGGTGAACTCCGGTGGACCTGAGCGGGATAAGAGACAGATGCAGGATCTCGGGTGCACGATCTTGGTGAATCGCGCCTGACTTCATCTTCGTCGGACTGTCCGGATCGGGGATTGCGACAGGCCCGGGTAAGTAAATGTGCCCCAGTGTGGCAGGACCTGAAAATGGTCAGTCACAGGCGAAAGTGTAGAAATCAGCCCAAGACGTGTCACGTGACCAGCCTGAGGCGCGAAACCTGGGAAATAGGGAAAAGGAGTTAAAGGGGTTGTCCACTTTAAGCACATTCCAACAATATTCCAATATACTTTCTGTATTGATTCTTAACGGTTTCCAAGATCTCTGCTTGCTGTCATTCAACAGGAAGCCTCATTACTTCCTTCCTGTAGATACACACCGGTCCGTGGTCATGTGATGTCACACAGGTGCACGGCTCGCTATATCACAGTGTAATCAAAGCGGTGAGATGCTAACGAGCCGTGCACCTGTGTGACATCACACGACCATGGACCAGTGTTTATCTACAGGAAGGAAACATAGAAGCTTTCCATAGCGTGACAGCAAGCAGAGATCTAGAAAACAGCGAGAAATCGATACAAAATGTATATTGGAAAATGAAATAATTTTGAATTACACAAACGATATTAAGTATTTGCTGTAACTTGCTTCAAGTAGACAACCCCTTTAAGGAGTCAAAGCTTTTATACAAAACTAAAGATTGGCTTTTTGTGATGATTTACAACATGTCCATCACCTTCCTCCGTGCTCATTGTTTTAATTAAAGGCAATTAACAGTCCGACCCCTTGTAAAGACAACAAGCAGGTCCCGAGTGCAGGAGTCTGACCGGATCTTCCACTATGGATCCGTCTTATTGTCACCTCCTATGTCACTAATCACTGATTGTAATCTACAAATGATGGAAATTCGCCAGCGCTGCATCCTCAAGGTTCCCCTCGGCTATTACTATGTTGTACAATCAGGTTTGGCCGGTTGCTTGGTATTTCAGGTTCCCAGTATCATGGAAGATAGGGCCAGTAAAGGTGCAGGTCCATCAGGCTCCCATGAGATGTGTTAAGATTTTTACTCTCAATAAAGACACCCGGGCCCCTCCTGAGCTCGGACATTGTACCTACCCACCCAAAATCCTGTGTCAGCGGGGTCCATAGTGTCCCTGCTCTTACAGTGAAGAATCCTGTCTATAGTGTTGGTGACACGTCTCACCTCTAGGTGTTGAGCAGGGGCGTAACTAGGAGATGCAGGGCCCCATAGCAGACTTCTGAATGGGGCCCCCCTTCCTGCTTTAAAATATGCATATTGCACTCACATATATGCAGACAGTCCCCTACTTAAGGACGACCGACTTACAGACGACCCTAAGTTACAGACGGACCCCTCTGCCCACTGTGACCTCTGGTGACCTCTCTGGATGTTACTATAGTCCCAGACTGTAATGATCAGCTGTAAGGTGTCTGCAATTAAGTTTTATTGATAATCCTTGGTCCCATTACAGCAAAAAAAATTTGAAAATCCAATTGTCACTGGGACAAAAAACAAAAATTTGTCTAGAACTTCAATGATAAAATATACAGTTTCAACTTACATACAAATTCAACTTAAGAACAAACCTCCGGACCCTATCTTGTAAGTAACCTGGGGACAGCCTGTACACACACATTGATATACCTATATACAGAAACATACAGTTCTTGACTCTTACACACATATAGAGCATATGCACATCACATATACACACATACAGTGCTATATGCAGACGTACAGCATATATACACACATACAGTGCTATATACAGGCGTACAGCATATATACACACATACAGTGCTATATGCAGACGTACAGCATATATACACACATACAGTGCTATATACAGCCGTACAGCATATATACACACATACAGTGCTATATACAGACGTACAGCATATATAAGCACATGTACAGTGCTATATACAGACATACAGCATATATACACACATACAGCGCTATATACAGGCGTACAGCATATATACATACATACAGTGCTATATACAGACGTACAGCATACATAAGCACATGTACAGTGCTATATACAGACGTACAGCATATATACACACATACAGTGCTATATACAGGCGTACAGCATATATACACACATACAGTGCTATAAACAAATGTACAACATATATACACACATACAGTGCTATATACAGACGTACAGCATATATACACACATACAGTGCTATATACAGGCGTACAGCATATATACACACATACATTGCTATATACAGGCGTACAGCATATATACACACATACAGTGCTATATACAAATGTACAACATATATACACACATACAGTGCTATATACAGACGTACAGCATATATACACACATACAGTGCTATATACAGACGTACAGCATATATACACATACAGTGCTATAAACAGAAGTACAGCATATATACACACATACAGTGCTATATACAGATGTACAGCATATATACACACATACAGTGCTATATGCAGACGTACAGCATATATACACACATACAGTGCTATATACAGACGTACAGCATAAATACACACATACAGTGCTATATACAGATGTACAGCATATATACACACATACAGTGCTATATACTGACGTACAGCATATATACACACATACAGTGCTATGTACAGACGTACAGCATATATACACACATACAGTGCTATATACAGACGTACAGCTTATATACACACATACAGTGCTATATGCAGGCGTACAGCATATATACACACATACAGTGCTATATACAGATGTACAACATATATACACACATACACTGCTATATACAGATGTACAACATATATACACACATACAGTGCTATATACAGACGTACAGCATATATACACACATACAGTGCTATATACAGAAGTACAGCATATATACACACATACAGTATATACACACCTTACATCATCTACGTATACAGCATATATACACACACATATATATATGTTATATACATACTGTACAATGTGCAGCATAATATGTTCATAATGGTGCACATCCTCCATTCTTTAGGGTCAGGTCGGATGATGGGGCCCCCTGACACTGTGGGCCCCATAGCAGCTGCTATGGGCACTACCACTGTAGTTACGCCCCTGGTGTTGAGGACACCTCCTCGTTATGGTTATAGGCTCCTCCATAGCCTGCTTCTTCATTTTCAGGCTGGTGCGGGTCTACACTCATTTCCTCACACTAATGTTGATTACACTTAGAGTCACGTTAGGCCAGTGATGTCACTGATCACATGACCATTTTTATGAACAGGACTGAGCTGCAGTTCCTAGCACAGCCACTATACATTGTACAGTGCTGTGCTTCTATAAATGCATTCGCTGAGGACTGTTTGGTATCACCTTAGGAGTGATGACGGGTGACCCGCAGGTCCCCGGTTGGTAAGTGAAGACACTTCTGAGATGACTGAAGTCTGTGACCTCTCCAGAGGTGCCGACCCGGTTAATGAGTGATGAGTTGGCACGCTTATACACGGGACTGAAAAGGTCACTGGGAAGGCAAAGTGCAGAATCAGGCAGCGGCAGGTGACCCGGGCTCAGTATGGGTCAGCGGGGGTCATACAAAAATAGGAGACGTCATGTATGTGATCATATTATACGGGCAGAGATAACATGGCGGCCTTCTTTCACAAACAGCGCTGCATCGGTTTACAGGTCACGTGAAGTATTACAGGTCAGTGCATGAGGCAGTATGTGTAACTGCGCAACAATGTATCCGATCAATGTCACTGGTGCCACACTATGTCATATACAGGAAGCCCCCGGGTTATGTACAGGGTAGGTTGTTTAGGTTTGTTCTTAAGTTGAATTTGTATGTAAGACGTAACAGGTTTTTTTTTTTTATAATTGTAACTGCAGAAATGTATTTTGTCCTGGTGACAATTGGATTTTCTAAAATTTGTTCTGTCGTGGGAACAAGGATTATCATTAAACCTTCATTACACCTTACAGATGATTATTGCAGCCTGCAACTAACATAGCACCCAGAGAGGTCACCAGAGGTCACAGAGGCAGAGGGGTCCGTCTGTAAGTAGGGGTCCGTCTGTAACTAGGGGACGGCCTGTTTTAATTCCTTCTAAATTTTAAAAACAATCGGACAACCCTTTAAGTCATTGACGACTATCTACAGTCTGAAATAGTCTGATTGCTGGGGGTCTCAGCGATCCGTAAATTCCCTCTATCTAGAGATGAGCATATCTATGCATCAATTTGTAGCTCTGATATTAATCTAGTGATTTTTAGGCACTGAATCTAATCCTAAATTTTCAAATTCACTTCAGTGGAATCTTATAGATATGAAAATAACATAAATCTGTAATGTCCTTTGATTCCAAAGGAGCCCTTCTGGCTCATTAGCATAATTTGAAAAATTGATTTAAGAAGGAAGGAGGACATGGATATAAGAAGAGACCACAGTCCTGGTGCCTGGATCTACAGTACAGGCAGTCCCCGGGTTACATACAAGATAGGGTCCGGAGATTTGTTCTTAAGTTGAATTTGTATGTAAGTCAAAACTGTATATTTTATAATTGAAGTTCTAGACAAATTTCTTTTTTGCCCCAGTGACAATTGGAGTTTCAAAATTTTTTGCTGTAATGGGACCAAGGATTATCAATAAAGCTTCATTACAGACACCTTACAGCTGATTATTGCAGCCTGGGACTATAGTAACATCCAGAGAGGTCACCAGAGGTCACAGGAGGCAGAGGGGTCCGTCTTTAACTAGGGGTCGTCTGTGAGGTGTCCTTAAGTAGTGGACCGCCTGTATGCGTAACTGTCCTTGGTTTATCAGGATGGATTTTGATGGTAGATTTCCTATAAATATGCACTAGGGCCCCCTAGAGGTCAAGAAAATGTTAAGTGTATCCTGGAGCCACACTGTCTGTATCCCTGTATTCCATGGATGCGCACACTTTGCTTGTCACGTAAGCTTGCGCTCTAATTTTGCATTAGACGGTTGTGTGTCTCCAATAATGGGTGAAGCAGCTGTTCCTCGCAGTATTTCTCCCACGTTCAGGACATAAATCTTCCGCCCTGGGACCTGCTGCTAGTGAAACCTCATGTTTACCCAGGGGTCATCTCTCCTGGTCAGACAGGTTATCGGGGGTATTCCCGGCCTTGCCCTCGCGACCTCTCGGGGAGTTAAGTAGCTGCAGTAAATGCTCCCTGTGACTGATGTTTGCAGCAGTTGCCTTAGATGGGACATTACGGCTTCTGGGATTCTGTGCCTGAAAGTATCCGGGGATTTTAATGGATGTTACTTACTAACAAAGTGCAAATAAGGAATATCCCAGGAGAATCCATTAGCTTTGATCCACCTGTGTGGTTGGTTGATAGCACAGTATGAGGGGCTCCTGTCCTCTCCCTGTCCTCCTGAATGGTACAATCCACCATGGATTCTCTATTGGAATTTTTCCAAAAAAAAGTCAGAATTTTCCACTTTCCTGGAAGCGTCTGCTAATCTCCTGCACCACTGGACACTTTTGTCAGGATGGCGCAGGAAACGTGCTATCATTTTCGGTGGGATGTGACCTTGTGGCGCAAGGGATTCATGATTTGGGGCAAAAACAAAAAGGTTTAGAACTGTCTCCCCATTCATGAAGATGAAGTAGGACTCCCTAGAGCAGGTTTTAGCTGCCAAAAATTGTGCCAAAAACCAGTCGAAAATAAATGCCCCCCGTTGTATGTGACATGACCCAAATAAAAGGTTGTTACCACTACATACATGTCCATGGCACCAAAAGGGCTCATCACATCACGAATGGAAATAGGGGGCATGTTGTCCCTAAAAACTTTCCTGGTGTGCACTGAGGTCATCAGGAATAACCTGGGCCCCATAGTAAAACCTTAAAGAGGTCCCCACAATAAAGTAGTGTCTTCTCATGTGTCAGAGGAACCTCTAGATCCCCTTGGATACCAGGAACCAGTGCGATTTTTATTTAAGTCATGACCATTTTTGGGATCTTGGAAGTCATGATAGGTCATGAGAGGTGTTCTCTCTTTGGGATATCCTCATCTAATGACCTCCTTGGGGAAGCCAAAGAGCCAACGATCTACTCTAAAATTGTAGCAAACTCTCAGCTATGAGCATTATTTAGGGCTCCTGAACACAACTGTGTTCAGTCTGACAAACTTGGACCCTGTCTCTTGGATTTAGCTCTTCTGTACAATTTTTTAGCACCTGGATGGGACCCGGATATGAAGGAAGCATCCAAATCATAGGGAACATATACAAATATACAGTAATGCTACCTTACAGAGTACAAACAGTCATATGGAACAATTGGAGTGAGGGCCCTGGTCGTAAGAGCTTAGAGTTCACATCTCTTTCTGAATATAGTTTAAATTTATCACCCTCATCCACAAAGCTCTGCACCATACTGCACCTCCCTACCTTTAATGTGTTATCTCACTCTATCGCCCAACCCATGCTCTTTAATCTGCCAGTAATGTTAGATTAATCTCTAGCTTAATCGAACCTCTCATGCACATCTCCAGGACTTCTCCTGAGCTGCACCAAGTCTCTGGAATGCCCTTCACTGGACTCTCAAACTAATATCCAACCTCCAAAGCTTCAAACGTGCTCTTAAAACCCATCTCTTTAGGCAAACCTATCACACTCACTAACTGCATGAAATGTCAACTCTCTTCACTGTATACATCACTGATCTTTGTCCCATCGCCTCTGTTTTCTGAATATTCTGTATTTTGTTAATTTTACATCATCCCCAGACACACAAATAAGTTTTCCAATTCTGTTAAAATTCTACAATTTTTCATTGTTTAAAAAAAGGGCAGCAGGTAGCTGAGTGGTTAGCACTTTAGCCTTGCAGCGTTGAGGTCCTCGGTTCAAGTCCCAACTAGGTCAACATCTGCAAAGAGTTTGTATGTTGTCTCTGTGTTTGCGTGGGTTTCCTCCGGGTCCTCCAGTTTCCTCCCACACTCCAAAACATACTGGTAGGTGATTAGATTGTGAGCCCCATTGGGGACAGGGACTGTCACTGCATAATCTGTGTGCGCTATATAAATAAAGGAATTATTATTATTATTATTATTTAGTCCACAACATCTTCCACTCCATCCTGCGAGGTTGTGGTCACTCCTGAGCGGACGCTTTCCGTGTGTGAATGGGACCCGTGTAATCTTGGCT
Organism: Engystomops pustulosus; assembly: GCF_040894005.1. Lineage (NCBI taxonomy): Eukaryota > Metazoa > Chordata > Amphibia > Anura > Leptodactylidae > Engystomops > Engystomops pustulosus. Next base: position 14,184,336 of record NC_092415.1, on the reverse strand, counting down.
CAGCACAAAGGATGACAACAACAATGCGGCAACATCATAAAACCCGCGCAAGTCACAGGAAGACGAGTATTGAGCAATAGGAATGTTTGGGGCAGGAGATAACGGCAGGTAGGTATCAGCGGTTCCCAGGCCTCCCGTTATCTGGAGGAGGGGGGCTATCAGTCACCATCAGCATTTCTAGGGGTTTTATGTGGTGTCATTTGTGCTGCAGACAGGACGCCTGTGCTGACCACACAGGATGATGCAAAGTCGCTGATTTTAGACAAAATAACACTGATACATTGTGACGACACTGAGCATTCTATGCCTTATACACCTTGTGTCATGTTCAAGACCCCTGGGATACAGGAAATCCGACAATCTCAAGGCGCTATGTTAATTTTTAGCAAGTGTCAGACATCCCCTTTAATATACAAGAGTTATGTATAGACTGGATACAACTGCACCAGACCCTCAGCTGTGAGAAATGTTCGGTGCAAGTGGTTACTAAGAACAAGACATCAATCTTACATAATTCTTCTTGTATTACGTCTGGCTATGCCAACAAGATGAGTGTGAGCCGGACCCAGTGATATTATAGGGACGGGCTGACTCCCTAATGTGCACGGACCGCCCCAAGTATCCATAGTCTTCTTCTAGTGCTCCATATGCCGGGTTCTCACGTACAGATATTATACATCTTCTCCGTGTACAGGCACAGGCGCTCTGATGATGTGAGGGCGATGGATGTCTCTGTGCTGTGCGTCGGGGGGTCAGGCGCTCTGTATACATTAATGCTGAGAAAATATTCATCGTACGGGAACAGATTAAACTTCTGCGCAGACCCGAGGTGCTCCGAACAAAATGTCCCAGAGACAGAGGCCCTCGCAGAAAACACGTGAGAAAACGCAGCTCTATTTACATATCAGCCGAGCCGAGGACAAGGAACATCATAACTTGTCCTGCTGTGTATATACATCCGACATCGCTGCACGGAGACGGCGTCCTGAGGAGCTACAGGGCATATGGATGTCATGGAGGGGGCCACCAGTGCCTAACCTATGGGCATTATATAGAGGGTCACCAGTGCCTAACCTATGGGCATTATATAGGGGGTCACCAGTGCCTAACCTATGTGCATTATATAGGGGTCACCAGTGCCTAACCTATGGGCATGGTATAGTGGGCCACCAGTGCCTAACCTATGGGCATGATATAGGGGGTCACCAGTGCCTAACCTATGGGCATGATATAGGGGGTCACCAGTGCCTAACCTATGGGCATGATATAGGGGGTCACCAGTGCCTAACCTATGGGCATGATATAGGGGGTCACCAGTGCCTAACCTATGGGCATGATATAGGGGGTCACCAGTGCCTAACCTATGGGCATGATATAGGGGGTCACCAGTGCCTAACCTATGGGCATGATATAGGGGGTCACCAGTGCCTAACCTATGGGCATGATATAGGTGGTCCCACCCCCAGGACCACTCTAATAACTATAACTAAGCCGCTTCGGCTTTCACTCCAGCATACAAGATGTTACGTACAAGATAGGTTCTGTAGGTTTGTTCTTAAGTTGAATTTGTATGTAAGTCAGAACTGTATATATTATCATTGTAACCCCAGCCAATTTTTTTTGGTCTCTGTGACAATCAGATTTTACAAATGTTGGATTGTTATAAGAACCAGGAATAACAATAAAGCTTCATTACAGACACCTCTGATAACTGTTACAGCTGATTATTGTAGCCTAGGGTTAAAGTACAGTAAATTACCAACATCCAGAGCTCCGTATGTAACTAGGGGTTGTCTGTAAGTCGGGTGTTCTTGAGTAGGGGATGGCCTGTAGGTATTAAATGATTGTGTAGTGTAATACATGGACACCCATCTAAAAAGGTCAGCATGTAATACTACATCCTGCCTGTAGTGGCCACTGCAGGGGAACTCAGAGGCGATCAGTGATCATCTAATCACGGACAAAGTATCAAGGAGAGGTTGATACTTTTCCAAGAAATAGATAAAAATACAGAATTACACCAAAAACATTTCATTATGCAATTAATGTAAATACCTACCCCAACACTTCATGATTTTCACCCACCTCCCATCCCCTTTGACTCCCATATAACTTAATGATTCATTAAGATGGGACCCCCTGCTCTGATGTTTATATTACCTAACTTACCATATAGTTAGTGCTTCGCCTTCAGAATGTACATATCCTCAAGTAGGGCTCATCCTTATTGTAATTGGTGTAGGATTTTTTTTTTTAATAATGCCCACACCCCTTTGTCAGTCATGTGGGTACAAGGACCCCCATGCTATGACATCCATACACTCTAATAGGTCGTACAGACCTTCTACATTGACATCAAAATCTCCTAAACAGGACCTTAACCTTTCCTAATAGGTCAAATAGGCAATAGACCATCCGTTATCCCACCCATATCTCCTAATAGGACCAGGTCATATAAGGGGAGGACCACCCACTATAATGAGAATATCCCAAGTAAGGTCATATAGGCAGAAGACCACCCTCTATCTCCATCAGATCCCTTTAAATGTTATATAGGCAAAAGACTAACCTTCATGACATCAACAGCCCTTATAGGTCATATAAACAGAGGACCAACCTCTATCACTCCCTTTCAAACAGGGGCCCTCAGACCCACCAGATAAAAATTATTCCGGGGGTCATCCTCCATCAACCCATAGAATATAGACCCAAGTAGCCTCCAAGTTGGGTTGTCTTTAACTGGACTTCTAAAGTTTAGAACCTGGGCCCACCAGAGGATCATCTAGTAGTCTGGTCCGGTCCGGCACTGATCACACCTTGCCCCTTAATGGGTCATATAGTCAGAGGACCACTCCACATGGTGTCCATATCACCCAATAGGACCACCCTTTATCATACTCATACATCCTATTAGGTCATATAAGAAGATTACCATCCTTTATCACAACCATATGAAGAGGAACCCTACTAGGTTATTCAAGGATAGGACCCCCTATATTACACAAATATACCCTAATAGGTCATACAAGGACAGGACCCCCCCCCCCCTCTATGACATCCATTTCCCCGAATTAGTCAAATCGCCAGAGGATCACCAATTATTACACCCATGTACCCTAATAAGTCATAAAGACAGAGGAACACCCACTTTGACATCCGTATCCCCTAATAGGTCCCCTAGGCAGATGACCACCCTCTATCACACCCACATACCCTGATGGGCCATACAGGCAGTGGACCCCCCCCCCCCCTCTCAGTGATCCATATCTCCTAATAGATTAAATTAGCTAAGGACCCCCTCTATGACATCCATTTCCCTGAATTGGTCATATAAGCAGAGGACCACCCAATGTTATACCCATATACCTTAATAGGTCAGAGGACCACCAACTATTATACCCATATACCCTGTAAGTCATAAAGACATAGGACATCCCTTTATGAAATCCATATCCCCTAATAGGTCATATAAGCTGAGGACCCCCCCTCTATTATACCCATATCCCCTAATAGGTCATATAAACCAAGGATCCCCCTCTACGTCGTGCGTGTCCCTAGTAGGTCCCATATGCGGGTGTTCTGCTGCCACCACCCTCTATACGGCACGGTGTGAGTGACTGAGGGACACGTGTAACCTCAACCTTGGGAATGTAAGTTATCAATTTACCCAGAACTAATGACATAACTGCTGGGTTCCCAGTAGTGTAAACTGATCGGCCTTCGGGTGGTGGCGGGTGCGCTGACTGTACACGAGAACATACTTCACGTTCCACCTGCACCAGAGCCTCCTGTTCCCTGTAGTGCGCTGGACTTCCCTGATGCACATTGTACAGTGATAATACCGCACTATAGTGATAATACCGCCCTATAGTGATACACTACAGTAATATTACACATTGTACAGTGATAATACCGCCCCATAGTGCTACACTACAGTAATATTACACATTGTACAGTGATAATACCGCACTATAGTGATAATACCGCCCTATAGTGATACACTACAGTAATATTACACATTGTACAGTGATAATACCGCACTATAGTGATAATACCGCCCTATAGTGATACACTACAGTAATATTACACATTGTACAGTGATAATACCGCCCTATAGTGATAATACCGCCCAATAGTGATAATACCACACTATAGTGATAATACCGCACTATAGTGATAATACCACCCTATAGTGATACACTACAGTAATATTACACATTGTACAGTGATAATACCGCCCTATAGTGATAATACCACCCTATAGTGATAATACCGCCCCATAGTGATACACAACAGTAATATTACACATTGTACAGTGATAATACCGCACTATAGTGATAATACCACACTATAGTGATAATACCGCCCTATAGTGATAATACCACACTATAGTGATAATACCGCCCTATAGTGATACACTACAGTGATAATACACATTGTACACTGATAATACCGCACTATAGTGATACAGTACAGTGATAAAACACATTGTACACTGATAATACCGCACTATAGTGATAATACCGCCCTATAGTGCTACACTACAGTAATATTACACATTGTACAGTGATAATACCACACTATAGTGATACACTACAGTAATATTACACATTGTAAAGTGATAATACTACCCTATAGTGATAATACCACCCTATAGTGATACACTACAGTGATAATACACATTGTACACTGATAACACCGCACTATAGTGATAATACTGCCCCATAGTGCTACACTACAGTAATATTACACATTGTACAGTGATAATACAACCCTATAGTGATAATACCACACTATAGTGATAATACTGCCCTATAGTGATACACTACTGTAATATTACACATTGTACAGTGATAATACCGCACTATAGTGATAATACCGCCCTATAGTGCTACACTACAGTGATAATACACATTGTACAGTGATAATACCGCCCTATAGTGCTACAATACAGTGATACTACACTTTGTACAGTGATAATACCGCACTATAGTGATAATACCGCCCTATATTGCTGCAGACGGAAAAACAAACTGTAGCCTGTGTGTGCAGGACCATGACATTGACGCGTGGACAGCTCCTTTCTACGGCTCATCTCTGCAGAAGGAAAACTGGTTGAACAAGTCGATTGACTTTAGAAGGAAGGAAGGACGGGTCCAGGACGGTATTACAAAGTGACGGTATTATGTGTATTTGCACTTACAGATTTGTTCCAGTAGCTGCAGACACATCCTGTACGGGGTCAGGTATGCAAATCAAATGTACAGTATGAGAACCAGAGGTGGAGGGAGGGGGCTGGAGGCTCCTATTAAAGATCCAGGGAAATGTGCAAGGCACATTGCAGAACTACAACTCCCAACATGCCTTGCAACCAGACAAGATGGAGACTATTGAGTCATAAAAATTATGGATTTTGCAGAAGTTTCTGGTCCTGATGAAAAGTCTGTGGCATGACACATCCCACTGATGTCCACCCTATTATGAACCCCCTAATGTTACTTGTTTAGGGGGTTGTTAAAGGAGCATTTGGCAGAACAGCACCTGAAGATCTAGAGACCTCCCAGAGAGGAGGTCCAAGATATAATGATAATGCTATAATGTATAATATGTGTATTGGTCTCTCAATGGGCACGAGAATCGGGTCCTGTTCTAACACGAACTATACTCAACTATCTCCGCAAGTCCAAGTGGGCAGCATGGTGTCCAGTGGTTAGCACTACAGCCTTGCAGCGCTGGGGTCCTGGGAAAAAGTCCCATCCAGGTCAACATCTGCAAAGATTTTGAAAGTTCTCTCCGTGTTTGCGTTTGGGTTTCCTCCGGGTCCTCTAATCATCATGTTAATTCTTTGGCCAACACCTTCTATTCTCACTTTGACCCGTTCCATTGACACACCATGAGATGATCAAAGCCTTGCAGAACAACAGCTGAAGGGTCACAGCTTTTTCGAGACAAACCCCCAAATAGAAAATTCATAACAATTCAACATGTTGGCTATTTGACTAGGACCAAGCTTTTCAGGAATCTCCATGACTTGCATTTCCAAGACAGCTGGAAAGCCGTAGATTGTCCATCATTGCTCTTTCCCATAGCATTGTACTTTTGTAGACCAACCCTCCTGAGATATCTTCTGAGATGATGAGTGCTAACAAGATTACTCCTCAAGAACCAGATAGGACACAGTTACACATGTCAATCTTATCAAGAGTGATGGCCATCATGAAAAGCAATGTGGGCAAATGCTCCTTATCTATCCTCAGTAACTCGTCTCTTGTGGTCAAAAGTGATGATCGTGCTTGACCCTTTGTCTGGCCAGGTGCCCCCATGGGTGGTCATGTCTGATTAAGCTCCAGACCTTCAAATATCAGCAGATCCCAACCCAAACAAGATGCCTTCCACCAAGTGCCGGAATGATGAAACCTGGTTATCATTGATTTATGGTCCAGTGCTTTTTCCTGTTCTCCAGGAATGTTTTTGTCTGTCCCCGGCTACAGATAACTTCTTCATTGCAACATTGTGGTCCTGGAACTCAGCAGATGGAAAGTTTACAATCAACATTGAGTTTCCAATCAACATCAATCACCATTCCAAACCGGAGGAATGTTTGTAAACCAGGATTGGAATTGGAAATGGGTCAGACATCCTGGTGGAGAGGAGCTGGTGCTACAGAGGCTACAGCTAAACTAGTGTCCCTCTTCAAACAACAGAAAAAAAGTTTTAAAAGTTTGTTTAAAAATGTTAATGAAAAATAGGGAAAAACATAAAGTTTCCAAAGTGAGGAATCAGTGATGATAGCAATATTCAAGGGGTCTCGTGGAGCCATAGGAACATCCCGTAGGGGCACCCTAAAGCCTTTAGGGTTATTGTAACAGTCTATATTTACAGATATTTGCGATGTTGCATTGTTTGGTTGTTTTTGGACTTCAACTCTTTATATTTTGTTCTATTGGCATGTGGGGTGAGGTTCTTGCTCTGGATCGGAATCAAGACACTTTGGTCTAATTTATCATACCTTCTCCAACCAGTTTTCTGGTGGAAAAGGTACATAGATATCCCCTCACATGCCAGGTCGGGCTGTTTTCTGCACCCCACGCTGGGCATGTAGAAACGCAGGTGGTGGGCAAGCAGGGGTGTGAGCAGCCAAACCCGCAGTATTTACTATAGTCTCGAAGACCAATGAAGACTATAGCAGAAATCTTTTCCAATTCTCCTGGTCTACTGGTCTACAGGTCCGACCTGGTGGAGATTGTGCCTGAATCAGCTAAAAGGCCGTGGGGAATTTTAAAATTGGAGTCACCAGTCTTACTAAATACCCCCCTTTATGTGCACTTGTGACATCCATACACTCTAATAGGTCATACAGACCTTCTACATTGACATCACTGGTTCAATAGGACCATCACATGTCCCAATAGGTCAAACTGGCAGTGGACCATCGTTTATCACCCCCATATCTCCTAATAGGTCATATAAGTGGAGGACCGCCCTCAATGATGTGAATATCCCAAGCAAAGTCATATAGGCGGAAGACCTCCCTCAAGCCCAACAGATAAAATTATTCAGGGGCTCATCCTCTACCTACCCCTAGGACAGTGGTGGCGAACCTATGGCACGGGTGCCAGAGGTGGCACTCGGAGCTCTTTCTGTGGGCACCCAGCACAGAATTTACCAGATAGTACTCAAGGCTTCCTCCTTCAGTCCAAGACAGCCCAGGACGCACCATGCTCAGTGCTATTTTAAAGTGACACCTACTTGGCTAACAGGACTACAGGAGGAGAAGGTGAGGGGTGAGAAGGTGTGGGCAGAGATGGATTATCTTTGGAGCTCCTGCTTTGGTTCCCCTGATTCTTCCTGTTCAGTGGATCCTGGAGGGAAGCCACAATGCAAATGTCTCCTCCTTTCTATTGTATTGGTGTCCTCAGGACGCCAATATGATTGAAACTTGTGATACAGCAGAGATCAATAGGTCACTGCTCAAACTGTCATGTTGGCACTTTGCAACGTAAAAGTGGGTTTTGGTTGTAGTTTGGGCACGCTGTATCAAAAAGGTTCGCCATCACTGCCCTAGGATATAGAAGTAGCCTTCAATGGTGTTGTCTTAAACTTGGCTTCTACCTTCCAGTAGTTAGAGGGGGGTGGCCGCATCTTCATCAGTCAACACTTCATGGCTTGTCAAATGTTTTTATGAAAAATAAAAACTTGAAAGACCGCAGTGCTTGACTATCTCTATATAAATGGTGCATAGCAGACATCTACATCCATCCTAAAATGAACAATTTAGGCCCCCGCTTGGGACTTTTTGAGAGGTATTCAATTGGACCCCTAGGACTGTGACTCTTTTCTGTGGATATGAACTATACATTTTTCTTGGGACATCCCTTTAAGGTATATTATGGACTGGTGGAATATGAAGTGTTGTTTAGGGTAATTTCCTTTTTGCCTCGTTTTCAGGATCTCTTTACATAATCGCGACTGAGCTTTGGTTAAAAGCCCCATCAGGACCTCACTAGGGGCACCACGTGTCCTTTTGCCACAAATTGAGGTTGTGTTTTCAAGTGAAACATATGAAATATGAATAAACCCTAAGACCAAACCCAAACAACAGTGGACGGCTCATTGGTAAACCACCACCTCTAAACCCACCATAAATCAAGCGTTTTTCTTTGTTGGAGGCTCTTTACATCCTTTAATAGGTGTCGCTCCACTGATTCCGGAGCACTTGGAACTTTTTCTCTAGCCCCCACCGTTCCCGTACAATCAGTCCCAATGTTTTCAGTACATAATGCAGCTATCTTGTCAGGTGGGCAGTCTCAGTCTAGTACTAGACCGCCCACCTGACTGTACAGAACCTAATTAGCATATTGGGTGACAAAATGAATGGCACTGGTTGCTCAGGAATGGTAAGGGCTAGAGAAAAAATTCCAACTTCGCCGGATTCAGTGAAGCGAGGCCTATAAAAGGACGCAAGGAACTTTATTTGTCCGTTTCAAACCTTTGCATTGTTCCACGTCTACAGTAAGAGTCTTGGCTGTATCACGGCCCATGTTGTCTTGACCTTAGAAAAGATTTTTTAAGCTGGAGAGAAGACAAATCCCCTTTAAGGATATTTTATCCTAAAACTTTCTCCACAGCTCCGGCACGGATTATCCTTTCTCCTTTCTTCTCCACATTTGCCAAGAAGCTTTTATCGGCGATTTGCATATTTGCATCCGAGCAGCTGGAAGATTCATTATTAATTATAAACTTCTGCTTGATTAAACATTGCTGTATACAAAATCATTAGCCGCAGTTAACCCCGTATAGGGCGCTAATTATATGTCACACGCTGCATACTTTCTATATCTTTCCTTACTCGTATCCGTCGTGACTTATGATCGTTCCCACTTCCCGTGACTTGACTAGACATTAATATTATTAAGATTCTAACGCTTCATCATTAGTTGGGTGGCGTCAATGGGATGAACTAAATATATGGCACAAATTATAAATATTTCTTAGTAAATCTGCAATTTTTTCATTTTTTTGAAATATGATATCACTTATGTATTTTTGTATTTTAATACAAGACTATGGAACGCCATTCAACAGCGCCAAATGCATGATGGGATATTGTTGTGTATTTTTTTTAATATTTACCAAATTAATATTTAAAACTATATAATGAAATAAACTTTAATTAATCAAATATAAAATCAATTAAATATAATTAATTAAAGATGAAAATATATTTAATAATAAAGATAGAAGATTAAAGGAAATCGACCATTAAAATCCATCCTAATAAACCAGGACATTACTCATAGATCCAGGCACCGGGTCTGTGGTATCTTCTTATCTTTTTTATCCATGGCCGCCTTCCTTCTAAAATCAACTTTTAACATCATGCTAATGAGCTAGAAGGGCTCTGAGTGTGTTCCTTGAGCTCTTTCATGCTGTAGCTTCATAGGCTTTTACACTGTGCGGATGTATTTCCTCCACCCCCTGTGTGAAGTTACAGCATATAGAGGGATGTGGAGAGTGTTCAGGAAGCAGGGGGAGGAGGAGACAATGTAACAGCCTGTAAAGCTACAGCATGGAGGGGCTCTGTTAATGCCACCAGAGACCTTCTGGCTCATTAGCATAATTTTAAAAGTTGATTTTAGGCAAAAGAAGGACATGGATAACTAATATAAGAAGATTACCACAGTCACGGTGCCAGGATCTATGAGTAGTGTCCCTGCTTTATCAGACTCAATATTTATGATAGATTCCCTTTTATTAATTAAAATATATATTTACTAATATATACATTTAAAAAATATTAATTAAACATTAATTTATTAATAAAAAAATAAAAAAATATATTAATCGAAAATAAAAATATATTTACTAAAATCTAAATATCTATTACTTAAAAAAAATATTTATTAAAAATAAAAAATATATTAATTAATAAATAATAACATGTATTAATTAAAAAAAAATATTAACTGGAAATGAAAAAAATATTGAATTAAACACACAAATATTTACTTAATGATAAAATTTATTAATTAAAAAATAAAACCTACATTTACTAAATAGAAAGAATAGCAAACGCATTAAAAGGGTTCACTATGAATAAATTAAATGTAAGAATAATGAATTAATTAAAAATACAAATATATTTAGAAATTTGAAATAAAAAATTGTATTTATTAATACTTATAATAATAATAAAATAATAATAAAACATAGGGGCTTATTTACTAAGGGTCCGCGGATCGCACTTTCATATGATTTTTGAAATTTTTGGGATTTGCGCTGCTGTGAGAGCTATTTAATTGGGGATTGTGTTGCACGCGATCGGATTGTGGCGCAGCTGGGCTGCTTTCATGTGACAGAAATCGGAGGGCGGGGCCACCACCACCACCACCAATCTGATATTAAAGACCCACAATAAGTCCAATATTTATGAGTAAGAATATAAGTATAGCAGGGGTGGCCATTACATTTTACCATTGGGCCTCATCAGAAATTGGAATGGTTCTAGTGGTCCAGACCCATATATTTATCTCAGTCCTTCCTAATACATGCAGTATTTTCTGTATTCAGTATAGAACCTTTCCCTTTATTAAAATAAAACATTAAATAAATTGTTACAATGATTCTATGACAATATGGAGGACCCAATGGTATCATTAGGGGAGATCCAATTTTTCAACTGATATGGGCCGTTATAGGGTGGGATGTGGCCCAGGTCTGCTCTACTGAAAGGGTTAAATAGCCACACAGAGGCAAAAAGTAAACAGAGCTCATGTAAATTCATCTAAATCACATATCTCTACCAAAAAATCTCTTACCTCAGGTCTCTCCGGTCTTATAAGAAATTCATCTAAAGCTTTTTATTCTCACACTTCTGTCACCAGAATTTCAAAGGGGAAACCCTCGGAGTTATAAAAGCTTCAGCCGATTCCTCGGAAACCTACCGGGGCTCATTCCGTAGATGCTAAAGGCTGGGGATGGATTCCTATACTGTCACCGCTCATCTGAAAATACTTTGTAGCAATAAAAAAAATGTGTTTTGTAAATATAAAATGTAACAATACAAGAAAATTCAAACCAAATATAACAAAAGTTAAAGGGGTTGTCACATTGCGGCAAATGATGTTATTGTTTGTAGGATTCAAAATGATACAATTTTTCCAATATACTTTCTGTATCAATTCCTTTTTAGATCTCTGCTTGCTGTCATTCTATAGAAACCCTGTCTGTTTTCTTGTCCATCTTTCCATGGTCACACAGGTGCGCGGCTCGTTAGTATCATAGAGAGTAATTAAAGCCGTGTGATATAACGAGCCCTGTGTATATAACCTGTGTGACCACGGAGAGGTTTCTATCCACACCCTGGGGGTACAAAGAACACTCTTAGGTTATAAAGAACACACTACCAAACAGATCCATTATATTTTAAGATCTATACGTTGCAATACTCCATATGTAATCAATTTCATCACATGAAAACTGTAAAATTCAATACTAGAGATGAGTGGACCCGGCAAAAAGTCCTGGTGAGGGGGGGGGGGCAAACCCAAACCATCTGGTCTGCACATCACTATTCAATACGGAGGGTGCACTACATGTGCGTTCAAGGTTAGAGTCAGATGATATGTGTCTGACGCTAGAAATTCCAATACAGTTGGCACCTCCGTGGTGTTGCAACACTCATGATGGCGATTCTTCATAGTTGTCAGCTACAGTCATGGCCAAAAGTTTTGAGAATGACACAAGTCTTATATTGTCACATGATCTGTTGCCCTCTGGTTTGTCAGATGTTTTTATCACATACAGAGATACAAGTGCAATTATATTATCAGTAACAAAAGCTTTTATTGTCAGTGAGAAGGAGTTACTGCAGCAAGTCAGTATCTGCAGTGTTGACCCTTCTTCTTCAGGACCTCTGCAATTCTCCCTGGCAGCTCTCAATCACCTTCTCCACCAAATCCTGACTGATCGCCGTCCATTCCTGCACAATCACTGCTGCATTGTGTCACAATGGGGCAAATTTATCAAGCAGTCTGAAAGTCAGAATATTTCCAATTGCCCATGGCAAGCAATCACAGCTCCCCTTTAAAATATTCATGAGCACTGGTGAAATGAAAGCTGAGCTGTGATTGGTTGCCATGGGCAACTGGAAATATTCTGACTTTCAGACTGCTTGATAAATCTGCCCCAATGTGTTGGTTTTTGTTTGTCCACCCGTCTCCTGATGAATGACCACAATGGGATAAGATCTGGGGAGTTTCCAGGCCATGGACCCAAAATCTCTATGTTTCATCCCAGAGTCATTTAGTTCTCCCCTTTGCTTTATGGCAGGTGCTCCATCATGCTGGAGAAGGCATTGCTCATCACCATCTGCTCCTGGAGGGTTGGGAGAAGTTGCTCTTGGAGGACATTCTGGTCCCATTCTTTATTCATGGATGTGTTTTTAGACAAGACTGTGAGAGAGCCGATTCCCTTGGCCGAGAAGCCGCCCCACACATGAATGGTTGCAGGAGGCTTTACAGTTGGCATGAGACAAGACTGGTGACTGGTGGTATCGCTCACCTTGTCTTCTCCCAACAAGCTGTTTTCCAGATGTTCCAAACAATCGGAAAGGGGATTCATCAGAGAAAATGCCTTTCCCCCAGTCCTCAGCGTCCACTCCCTGCACCTCCTGCAGAATATCAGTCTGTCCCTTATGGTTTTTCTGGAGAGAAGTGGCTTCTTTGCTGCCCTCCTGGACACCAGGCCTTGCTCCAGGAGTCTCCGCAGTGTCACAGTGCGTGCAGATGCCTCAAACCTGCCTCCTGCCAGTCCTGTGCAAGCTCTGCGCTGCTGGGAGCCCCATCCCCATTCTGAAACACTTTTAAGAGATGGTCCTGGTGCTTGCTGGTCCTTCTTGGGCACCTGGAGCCTTTATGGTAACAATGGAACCTCTCTCCTTGAATTCCTTGATGATGCGATAGATTGGTGACTGAGGTGCAATCTTTCTAGCTGTAATACTCTTCCCTGTTAGGACAGTTTTGTGCAGTGCAATGATGACTGCACGTGTTTCTTTAGAGATAACCATGGTTAACAGAAGAGAACAATGATGCCAAGCACCAGCCTCCCTGTAAAGTGTCCAGTGGTGGATTCTTACTTAATCATGACAGATTGATCTCCAGCCCTGTCCTCATCAGCCCCCGCACCTGTGTTACTGGAGACATCACTGACACCTTGTTAGCTGCCCCTTTGAAGGCGCCTGCAATGAAGCTGAAATGCGTTTTAGGGGAAAAGTTCATTTTCTAGGCAAATATTGACTTTGCATTGAATTACTGTTAAGATGATCCCTCTTTATAACATTCTGGAGTATATGCAAATTGCCATTATAAAACCTGATGCAGTAGACTTTGTAACAATTAACATTTGTGTCATTCTCAAAACTTTTGGCCATGACTGTATACGCCCACTATAAAAGTAGTCTGGATGCATAGTTTGGGCTGCCCCCTAAAATAGTCATCTGGCTGCGTAGTCTGGGGTGCCCCTTATATCAGAAGTCTAACTGTGTAGTCTGGTTCTGCCCATATAATAGAGGTTTAGCTATGTAGTCTAGACCTCCCCCTATAACAGCAGTCTGGCTGTGTAGTCTGGACCTCCCCTTATAACAGCAGTCGGGGAGTGTAGTCTGGAGTACCTCCTACAGTAGTAGCCTGGTTGTATAGTCTGGAGCACCACCTATAACACGAGTCTGGACCTGTAGTCTGGCTCAGCCCATATAATAGTGGTCTAGTTGTGTAGTCTGGAGTGCCCCCTAAAACAGAAGTCTGGCTGTGTAGTCTGGACCTCTCCCTATAACAGCAGTCGGGCTGTGTAGTCTGGAGCACCACCTATAACACCAGTCTGGATGTATAGTCTGGACCTCCCCCTATAACAGCAGTCTGGATGTGTAGTCTGGACCTCCCCCTATAACAGCAGTCTGAATGTGTTGTCTGGACCGCCCCCTATAACATCAGATAGGCCATGTAGTCTGGACCTCCCCCTATAACAGCAGTCTGGATGTATAGTGTGGACCGCCCCCTATAACAGCAGTCTACATGTGTAGTCTGGACCTCCCCCTATAACAGCAGTCTACATGTGTAGTCTGGACCTCCTCCTATAACAGCAGTCTGGATGTGTAGTGTGGACCTCCCCCTATAACAGCAGTCTACATGTGTAGTGTGGACCTCCCCCTATAACAGCAGTCTACATGTGTAGTCTGGACCTCCCCCTATAACAGCAGTCTACATGTGTAGTCTGGACCTCCTCCTATAACAGCAGTCTGGATGTGTAGTGTGGACCTCCCCCTATAACAGCAGTCTGGATGTGTAGTGTGGACCTCCCCCTATAACAGCAGTCTACATGTGTAGTGTGGACCTCCCCCTATAACAGCAGTCTACATGTGTAGTCTGGACCTCCCCCTTTAACAGCAGTCTACATGTGTAGTCTGGACCTCCCCCTATAACAGCAGTCTACATGTGTAGTCTGGACCTCCTCCTATAACAGCAGTCTGGATGTGTAGTCTGGACCGCCCCCTATAACATCAGATAGGCCATATAGTCTGGACCTACCCCTATAACAGCAGTCTGGCGTGTAGTCTGGACCGCCCCCTATAACGGCGGTCTGCATGTGTACCCTGGTGTACCACTTATAACAGCATTAGCAGTGTAGGTAAGTAGTTAGTTTAGGTCTTTGGGTGTCTTGAGGGCTACATGTAGGAAATACTTGAAATGTTTTACAATTTCTTATTACACAACCACAATCAATCCTGCGCAGGAGATCTGCTGCCATCAGCAGCGCACATTTTCCTTCCAGTAAAGATTTGGAAGACGTATATTGTGAAGCTGAAGAGATTCTTGGAAACATTTAGCAACATGAAGTAAAATCAGGTCAGGAGGTCGTCTGCTTCCTTCCAGATCCGCTATTAACATGTGGAGGAAGTTAATGGCATTTCTTTTAATTGAAGACTGAGCTAAAATTAGCCATAAAATACATAAATGCCGACAATTTAATACATTGAATGAATCTTCATCGACTCTAAGTTCCGCAGTACAACAAACGAGACGTCAAAGTCAGAGGCTGGATGGAGCCATTGGCCTCAGTTCCAAAATTTTTTATTTTTTTTTTATGGTCCTGAATTTGAATAAAACTTGTCTTACAAGAAATTAAATCTGTCCGCACCCTCCATGCCACACCCCCCCCCCCCGTATTGTTAATTTGGAACTTTGTTACCCATCTAAATTACATAGAAGAAAACCAATGACAACAACCATAAAGAAGATCGATCCCATGAGACAGGACCTACAGCCTATATATTTTGCAAAAACTGGGTGAAATTTTTTTCCAAGAAATGTAGCCATGTTGTCCCCTAGAAACTAGATAGCTGTCCTTGGATACGACCACCTCTGCTTTCATTGGTTTCTGAAGGAAACAAATTGTTTTTACATCCAGGTGTTTGGGAAGAGCCTCAATAGAGACTGAGTGACCACTGCTACCAGAGTGGTCGTATCCAAGGACATCTCGTTTCTAAGTGACAACGCACAGGTATATCTTTTTAAAATATCATCAAAATAAGGAGATGTTTTCATATGGAACATGTATTAAATTAAATACCCCTTTTGGGCTACAACATCACTTCTCCTCTTGGTATATTGCCTTATTAGAGTACACAGAAAACACTATGCCATTTTTTTTTAACAAATTTCTTATTATTTATACTATTTTCACCTAGAAAAGTGATTCTTGTAATGTTCCACTCCAAAGAGGCTTATCCCGCAGCTGTCCTCCTCGTCTAAAATACAGACGGTCCCCTACTTAAGGACACCTGACTTACAGACGACCCATAGTTACAGACGGACCCCTCTGCCTCCTGTAACCTCTGGTGAAGCTCTCTGGATGTTACTATAGTCCCAGACGGCAATGATCAGCTGTAAGGTGTCTGTAATGATGTTTTATTGATAATCTTTGGTCCCATTACAGCAAAAAAGTTTGAAACTCCAATTGTCACTGGGACAAATTTTTTTTTTTGTCTGGAGCTTCAATTGTAAAATATACAGTTCCGACTTACATACAAATTCAACTTAAGTACAAACCCAAGGAACCTATCCTGTACATAACCCGGGGACTGCTTGTACTCGTATTGTTTTCCTTGTCTGAACTTCCTAGCAGAGCACTAGAGAAGAAGCTGGAGTGAAAGGTCCTGGCTTCCCCTATTGTGAGTATAAGAGATATATACAAAGTTACAATCTTAAATCCAACTTTTCCAGACTTTTTAGGATACAATGGGGCACATTTACTTACCTGGTCCTGTCGTGATCCCCGAGGTGCGTTGTCCGACGAGGATGAAGTCCGGCGCGATTCACCAACATCGAGCGCCCGATATTCTGCATGTGTCGCTTCCCCGCTCAGGTCCCCGGAGTTCGCCATCTTCTTTCCGGTGCATGTAAGTGCATTGTCTTGCGACACAATTTGAGTTTTAAATCCTGCGCTTAGTCCAAATCAGTCGGGTTGTCCGACGGCCACGCCCCCTGAATTTCATATTTATCATATTTATGATATTCATGAAGGGAGTTTGCGTTCTGTACCCAAATGGATTCCCTCCTTTGGGCTTTTAAATGTTTTTAATAGTCCTTCATATTTACTCAATAAAGATTGTTATCCCCTAGCATCTGCTCTCTTTGTCTTTAATTCATGCTCCCCGATTTGTGTCGCATGAAAGTCGGCGCCAAAATCTGATCACGTGCGCCAAAACCCCCTGTTAAATGCGCCGCAAATCGGAAATAGTCGGGAAACTAGACAGTAATGCGCTCCGCGGACCCTTAGTAAATGTGACCCAATGCACTTTGCCATTAAAGGGGCGCGCACCAAATGTGGGCGATTCGAGCGGTCGCATGACCGCCCGATTAGCCCACTGTGTATTTGGGTCAGGGCTGACCGCCGTAGCACATGGGGCATCAAATGCTGAATGCTATGGCAGTGCCAGGGAACAATAAGTTCCCTGTTCTGCCATTTGACGATCCGTGGAAACCAAGATGGCGGCGCCCTGCGTTCACGGCGCCGACGCCGTGTGTGACGTCAGGGCGCCGGTGCCATGTGTGAAGTCACTGCGCCGGCGGCTAGCAGGGCGCCGCCATCTTGGTACACCTCCGAAGATAACCGTGAGGGAGGAAGACGAGGACGGCGCGCATCGGGGGAATGGAGGAAGGTGATGTACAATTTTATTTATAAAATAAACTGTATATAACTGTATATTGTTATCATTGGTGAGGTATATAGTTAGTTATTATAAAAGGTGTGTATATAGTTATTATTGGGGGGTATATAGTTAGTTATTATAGGAGGTGTTGTGTATATAGTTTTAATAGGGGAACTGTATATAGTTACTTATTATAGGGTGGTGTATATAGTTATTATAGGGGGTATATTGTTAGTTATTATAAGGGGGTGCATATAGTTATTATGGGGGTATATAGTTAGTTATAGGAGGTGTTGTGTATATCGTTATAATAGGGGAACTGTATATAGTTAGTTTTTTATATAGTGGTGTACTTAGTTATTATGGGGGGTATATAGTTAGTTATTATAGAGTGGTGTATATAGTTATTATAGGAGGTGCTGTGTATATAGTTATAATAATGGGACTGTATGTAGTTAGTCGTTATAGGGGGGTGCATATAGTTATTATGGGGGGTATATAGTTATAATAGGGAGTTGTATATAGTTGGTTATTATAGGAGGTGATTATAGTTATTATGGGGTCTGTATATAGTTGTTATAGGGGGACTTTATATAGTTAACACTGGGGGTGCATATAGTGATTACTAGGGGGCAGTATATAGTTTTTGTTAGGGGGTTGTATATAGTGATTGCTCTGGGAGCTGTATATAGTTATTGCTGGGGGAGCTGTATATAATGAGTGTTAGGGGAGTTATATATAGTGATTGCTGGGGGGCTGTATATAGTGATTGCTGGGGGGCTGTATATAGTGATTGCTGGGGGGCTGTATATAGTGATTGTTGGGGGAGCTGTATATAGTGATTGCTGGGGGAGCTGTATATAGTGATTGCTGGGGGGCTGTATACAGTGATTGCTGGGGGAGCTGTATACAGTGATTGCTGGGGGGCTGTATATAGTGATTGCTGGGGGGATGTGTATAGTGATTGCTGGGGGGCTGTATATAGTGATTGCTGGGGGGCTGTGTATAGTGATTGCTGGGGGAGCTGTATATAGTGATTGCTGGGGGAGCTGTATACAGTGATTGCTGGGGGAGCTGTATATAGTGATTGCTGGGGGGCTGTATATAGTGATTACTGGGGGAGCTGTATATAGTGATTACTGGGGGCAGTATATAGTGATTGCTGGGGGCTTGTATACAGTGATTACTGGGGGAGCTGTAAATAATGATTGCTGGGGGAGCTGTATATAGTGATTGCTGTGGGAGCTGTATACACTGATTGGGGGGAGCTGTAAATAGTGATTGTTGGGGGAGCTGTATATAGTGATTGCTGGGGGAGCTGTATATAGTGATTGCTGGGGGGGCTGTATATAGTGATTGCTGAGGGAGCTGTATATAGTGATTGCTGGGGGAGCTGTATATAGTGATTGCTGGGGGGCTGTATATAGTGATTACTGGGGGAGCTGTATATAGTGATTACTAGGGGCAGTATATAGTGATTGCTGGGGGCAGTATATAGTGATTGCTGGGGGAGCTGTAAATAATGATTGCTGGGGGAGCTGTATATAGTGATTGCTGGGGGAGCTGTATATAGTGATTGCTGGGGGGGGCTGTATATAGTGATTGCTGAGGGAGCTGTATATAGTGATTACTGGGAAGCTGTATACAGTGATTACTGGGGGCTGTATATAGTGATTGCTGGGGGCAGTATATAGTGATTGCTGGGGGACTGTATATAATGATTGCTGGGAGCCATATATAATGATTGTTGGGGGAGCTGTATATAGTGATTACTGGGGGCAGTATATAGTGATTACTGGGGGCAGTATATAGTGATTACTGGGGGGCTGTATATAGTGATTGCTGGGGGGCTGTGTATAGTGATTGCTGGGGGGCTGTATATAGTGATTGCTGGGGGGCTGTGTGTAGTGATTGCTGGGGGGCTGTGTATAGTGATTGCTGGGGAGCTGTATATAGTGATTGCTGGGGGAGCTGTATACAGTGATTGCTGGGGGGCAGTATATAGTGATTGCTTGGGGGCAGTATATAGTGATTGCTGGGGGGCTGTATATAGTGATTACTGGGGGGCTGTGTATAGTGATTGCTGGGGGGCTGTATATAGTGATTGCTGGGGGACTGTGTATAGTGATTGCTGGGGGGCTGTATATAGTGATTGTTGGGGGAGCTGTATATAGTGATTTCTGGGGGGCTGTATATAGTGATTGCTGGGGGGCTGTGTATAGTGATTGCTGGGGGGCTGTATATAGTGATTGCTGGGGGGCTGTGTATAGTGATTGCTGGGGGGGCTATATATAATGATTACTGGGGGGGGGCTGTATATAGTGATTACTGGGAGCTGTATATAGTTATTGCTGGGGGCCTTTGTATAGCGATTTCTGTTCCCTGTCTGGACTACATTTAATGGGGGCCCCCACCAGATTTTGCACCCAGGGGCCCCCACTAATCTAAATCCAGCCCTGCCCCAATGTGATATCTTAATCTTCCTGGTAATTAGCCGCACAGGATATCAGTTTTTGGTGTTGGTTGGGGCAGATCTCCTTTGATATCTCCGATGTTATTTATGTCTTTGGCGCTGAAGGTGAACTTACAAATCTCGAGTGAGTTTTTTATTGGCTTGGTTTAAAGGTAAACGGAAGAGACTCCGTCACCTATAGACTAGAAGAACCGTTCAAAGCTGACCTCATTCCCGAGACAGCAAACATTCCTGGAGATTAAGCCTCTGCTTTGTGAGCGCCGCAATATTTTATGGCAATGGTTGAAAGAAAATGTTTCCTCCATTAATGACTGAGCAAACAGGGAAATGCGGCGCCCGATCCCTGCGGAACAGGTTCTGTCTGATTGTATAGAAGCTTAAGGCGGATCTTATGTTTATAGACTACAAGGAAACTTTAGCGTGGACGACCCTCAAAAAGCAAACGGCCACATGCGAGAATTTAGAGGCAAGTAAAAGATTACTAATAGCTTCCGATACGACTTTCCACATCCACTTATAGTACAATGTCTACTTTTTCTTGAACCCAAAATATCCCAAAGAAATCCTCCAATTTTTGGACCTGTAGTTGTAGGTTTTCACAGAATTAGTTGTAACTTCTAGTTGAACATTAAAGAGGACCTGTCACCCTAATAGAAGACCCTGCAGCGCCAAAGCCTCGGAACGCCGGGCCAAGCTCACAGCAGTCCGGCGTATTCTTGAGGGGGAGGTCTGAGGCGCTGGTTCTCCCCCGGACCACCCCTCCCAAACCATAGGTCAGCAGTGACTGCCCTCATAGCCCTCATGAATATGCTGTATCAGTTTAGTGTAGTGCACCACTGCTACATCTGGGGTAGCGCTAGGAGCTGCTTACTTTAGCTTTTTTGGGGGATGACAGGTCCTCTTTATAATGATAATAATTCCTTTATTTATATAGCGCACACAGATTACGCAGCGCCGCACACAGGTTCCCAAATCAGTCCCTTACCCCAATGGGGCTCACAATCTAATCAACCTGCCAGTATGTTTTGGAGTGTGGGAGGAAACCGGAGGACCCGGAGGAAACTCACGCAAACAGGGAGAGAACATACAAACTCTTTGCAAGAAGTCCCATAGCCTACGTGTTGGCTCAGTGGTTAGCATTACAGCCTTGTAGCTCTGGGGTCCTGGGTTCACATCCCACCCAGGTCAATCTGCAAAGAGTTTGTATGTTCTCTCTGTGTTTGTGTGGGTTTCCTCTGGGTCCTCCAGTTTCCTCCCATACTCCAAAACATACTGGTAGGTTGATTATATTGTGATCCCAATTGGGGACAGGGAACGATTTGGGAAGTTCTGTGCAGATCTGTGTGTGCTGTATAAATAAAGGAATTATTATTACTATATTCTATAACCTGCACCAGTGTCTTCTATAACCTGCACCAGGTTCTGTTATATTCTGCACCAGTTTCCGTTATAACCTGCACCAGTTTCCGTTATAACCTGCACCAGTGTCTTCTATAACCTGCACCAGGTTCTGTTATATTCTGCACCAGGTTCTGTTATATTCTGCACCAGTTTCCGTTATAACCTGCACCAGTGTTTTCTATAACCTGCACCAGTTTCTGTTATAGTGTGCACCAGTTTGCAGGACATTACAGACTGGATTCCTTATGCTCAGGCACCTCTCTGTGTGTGCAGGAGCCTTAGACCCCCAAAAATACATTATTATTAGCAGAGGAATAATTGGTGCCTCTCATGCAGGGCGCACCCAGGTCCTTTAGGAACAAGACGAGAATTAGGGTTTGGGGCTTCACAAAAAGACAAATCCTGCATCCGAGCGGAGAAGGTAAGTCCTATGGCCGGGGCTCATTATGTATATATGTGCTTAGCCCTAATCTGCTGAGTATTTTGCTAAATTCGTTTTGCTGTTTGCTTGTTTTCTGCCGGACGGGAAGTGATAGGAACAGGGAAGTGACTTCTCTTTGTTGCCTTTGACCCATCTGTGCTCCTTGTCTTCAGGGAAGGGCCGTACATTGCATATAGTGGTGGAAACTTCTATACTGTGTATTGTGCAACCCGGAGAAATAAAATGCAACATAACATAAGATATCAAGCGCGATGCAGAAATGTAACACAGAATCCTGGATTCCAAGACATTCGATGGGGAAGGTCAATTGTTAACTCTTCAGTTACTTTTAATTATTGGGGAGGTCCGATTAAATGATCGATGGAACAGGGGACCTGATCAATGAGGTCAGCCAGGAGCTGGATGTCCATCATATTTATAGGGGAGTTTCTGGAATTTGCTACAAAAGGGAAAGAAGGATCCAGCTATTGGACAGAACAAGACGAAGTGGATCATAATATAGGCAGTAGCCAAGGGGCCTTCACCCTCTAGGGCAGTGATGGCGAACCTTTTAGAGACCGAGTGCCCAAACAACAAAGGGAACCCACTTATTTATTGAAAAGTGCCACCATGGCAATTTAAGCAGTAACGTATAGCTTCCTTGGACTACAGGAGGAAGCCTTGAGTCCTGTCTACCAAACTCAGGGCTAGGTTGACAGCCTGGGTGCCCACAGAGATTGCAGCCGTGTCATAGGTTAGCCACCACTGCTCTAGGGGGCCCATGGCCACCCAAATCACCCACCAAATTTTATACTTGCAAGGACCTTCACCCATGAGATCCTCATAAATCTGTTTCTGCTCTTAATACACATCTACACTAGAGCCATTTCAGGACCTTTGACGGTCCTCCAAAGGTCCTGAAACCACAGATTGAAAGCAGCAGAAGGGACCCATCCTCCATTCCCCAAGAAGCTGATTCTAGTACCAGATGTAGGAAGTGACTCCAGACTTGTAGCGGCCATAATATCCATACAGCCCGGAGCACATGGTGGTCTTCATCCGCCCCTCTATAGAATAGGTCAACAATATCAGATTGGTGGAGGTCCAACTTCTGATGACAGTGGCCCAAGCTCCATGCACTGTGTAGTGGCCCAAGTGCAGCTCAATCTCCAGTCAAGTGAGTAGAATATGAGAAGCAATAGTCAAGTGAATGTCTGATCCAGCAATCCATCGTTCTCATCGGAAAGAGGAATATCAAGGCATATGCTTCCACATTCTGGACCGGAGAGAGGTTCTAGATGGAAGATCCAAATTCCTGACAATTAAAGACATAATAGAAAATGTAGACAATCCCTTGAAGTGAGCATCTGATCCAGAAAAGATCATGAGGACCATAGGGCTGTAGAGAAACTGTCACCTCTTCCTTGGAATATCGCAGATTTATCATTTAACGTACAGTTCTGCTGCATCTGTATAGAAATGTATCCGAGGTCTAGAGGATAACCTTACACGCTGGATACGAGTCTTGTGTAAAGGTCACGGCACCAGATGACCTTTGCTAATTGACAAAAAATTGTTTCTCTTGTGAATCGGCGCTGATCCTCGGAATGTGTTTCCTGGGGATATCCGGTTCCATGCAAAAATCCCAATTTTAAGGTCGTCCTAATCAATGAATGTGAGGAATTTCCATCTGCTGCCTAGAGCCGGGTTTTCACCCAATCAGTAAGATAACGGGACACATTCTCTAGGACGGAAGCCAATGGATGATGTCGGAGCTCCGGCCATGTTGGTGGCCCTTCCTCAGGAACATTACAGCCTCGTCTTTGTTTATAAGTGGACAATCCTTACATTCTGTGTTTGATCCTGGAAGGATGGAAGAGGAGCAGCGTGTGTAACCCCGGATCCAGGTCTGACCCGGATTGACCCGTAATAGCAAAACAAACAAGATGGAAACTGATGGGATAATTGACTTCCTTGATTAGTACAATCCATCGAAATGGAAACCGAGCGTCTGAGAAATGTCCCTGGATAACAATGGAGGAGATTATTCAGGTGTAAATCATCCTGCCCTGTATTATACAAGGAGACCCCCCGTGTATGGAAACCGTCAAACCCCCTCAGATAAGGTCCACATTCATATAAGATAATACACACAGTGATGTAATAGTACGGGGATAATACACACAGTGATGTCACAGTACAGAGATAATACACACAGTGATGTCACAGTACAGAGATAATACACACAGTGATGTCACAGTACAGAGATAATACACACAGTGATGTCACAGTACAGGGATAATACACACAGTGATGTCACAGTACAGAGATAATACACACAGTGATGTCACAGTACAGGGATAATACACACAGTGATGTCACAGCACAGGATAATACGCACAGTGATGTCACAGTACAGAGATAATACACACAGTGATGTCACAGTACAGGGATAATACACACAGTGATGTCACAGTACAGGGATAATACACACAGTGATGTCACAGTGCAGGGATAATACACACAGTGATGTCACAGTACAGGGATAATACACACAGTGATGTCACAGTACAGGGATAATACACACAGTGATGTCACAGTACAGATATAATACACACAGTGATGTCACAGTACAGGGATAATACACACAGTGATGTCACAGTACAGGGGATAATACACACAGTGATGTCACAGTACAGGGATAATACACACAGTGATGTCACAGTACAGGGATAATACACACAGTGATGTCACAGTACAGAGATAATACACACAGTGATGTCACAGTACAGGGATAATACACACAGTGATGTCACAGTACAGGATAATACACACAGTGATGTCACAGTACAGGGATAATACACACAGTGATGTCACAGTGCAGGGATAATACACACAGTGATGTCACAGTACAGGGGATAATACACACAGTGATGTCACAGTACAGGGGATAATACACACAGTGATGTCACAGTACAGAGATAATACACACAGTGATGTCACAGTACAGGGATAATACACACAGTGATGTCACAGTACAGGATAATACACACAGTGATGTCACAGTACAGGGATAATACACACAGTGATGTCACAGTGCAGGGATAATACACACAGTGATGTCACAGTACAGGGATAATACACACAGTGATGTCACAGTACAGGGGTAATACACACAGTGATGTCACAGTACAGGGATAATACACACAGTGATGTCACAGTACAGATATAATACACACAGTGATGTCACAGTACAGGGATAATACACACAGTGATGTCACAGTACAGGGATAATACACACAGTGATGTCACAGTACAGAGATAATACACACAGTGATGTCACAGTACAGAGATAATACACACAGTGATGTCACAGTACAGGGATAATACACACAGTGATGTCACAGTACAGATATAATACACACAGTGATGTCACAGTACAGGGATAATACACACAGTGATGTCACAGTACAGGGATAATACACACAGTGATGTCACAGTACAGAGATAAAACACACAGTGATGTCACAGTACAGAGATAATACAAACAGTGATGTCACAGTACAGGGATAATACACACAGTGATGTCACAGTACAGAGATAATACACACAGTGATGTCACAGTACAGGGATAATACACACAGTGATGTCATAGTACAGGGATAATACACACAGTGATGTCACAGTACAGGGATAATACACACAGTGATGTCACAGTACAGGGATAATACACACAGTGATGTCACTGTACAGGGATAATACACACAGTGATGTCACAGTACAGAGATAATACACACAGTGATGTCACAGTACAGGGATAATACACACAGTGATGTCACAGTACAGGGATAGTACACACAGTGATGTCGCAGTACAGGGATAATAAACACAGTGATGTCACAGTACAGAGAGAATACACACAGTGATGTCACAGTACAAGGATAATACACACAGTGATGTCACAGCACAGGGATAATACACACAGTGATGTCACAGTACAGAGAGAATACACACAGTGATGTCACAGTACAGGGATAATACACACAGTGATGTCACAGTACAGGGATAATACACACAGTGATGTCACAGTACAGGGATAATACACACAGTGATGTCACAGCACAGGGATAATAAACACAGTGATGTCACAGCACAGGGATAATACACACAGTGATGTCACAGTACAGGGATAATACACA
Organism: Engystomops pustulosus; assembly: GCF_040894005.1. NCBI lineage: Eukaryota > Metazoa > Chordata > Amphibia > Anura > Leptodactylidae > Engystomops > Engystomops pustulosus. The sequence continues at coordinate 14,158,135 of NC_092415.1, read as the reverse complement.
CAGTGATGTCACAGTACAGGGATAATACACACAGTGATGTCACAGTACAGGGATAATACACACAGTGATGTCACAGTACAGGGATAATACACACAGTGATGCCACAGTACAGAGATAATACACACAGTGATGTCACAGTACAGGGATAATACACACAGTGATGTCACAGTACAGGGATAATACACACAGTGATGTCACAGTACAGGGATAATACACACCGTGATGTCACAGAACAGAGATAATACACACAGTGATGTCGCAGTACAGGGATAATAAACACAGTGATGTCACAGCACAGGGATAATACACACAGTGATGTCACAGTACAGGGATAATACACACAGTGATGTCACAGTACAGGGATAATACACACAGTGATGTCACAGTACAGGGATAATACACACAGTGATGTCACAGTACAGGGATAATACACACCGTCATGTCACAGAACAGAGATAATACACACAGTGATGTCGCAGTACAGGGATAATAAACACAGTGATGTCACAGTACAGAGATAATACACACAGTGATGTCACAGTACAGAGATAATACACACAGTGATGTCACAGTACAGAGATAATACACACAGCGATGTCACAGTACGGAGATAATACACACAGTGATGTCACAGTACAGGGATAATACACACAGTGATGTCACAGTACAGGGATAATAAACACAGTGATGTCACAGTACAGGGATAATACACACAGTGATGTCACAGTACAGAGAGAATACACACAGTGATGTCACAGTACAGGGATACTACACACAGAGATGTCACAATACAGAGATAATGCACACAGTGATGTCACAGTACAGGGATAATACAAACAGTGATGTCACAGTACAGAGAGAATACACACAGCGATGTCACAGTACAGAGAGAATACACACAGTGATGTCACAGTACAGAGAGAATACACACAGCGATGTCACAGTACAGAGAGAATACACACAGTGATGTCACAGTACAGAGATAATACACACAGTGATGTCACAGTACAGGGATAATACACACAGTGATGTCACAGTACAGAGATAATACACACAGTGATGTCACAGTACAGGGAAAATACACACAGTGATGTCACAGTACAGGGATAATACACACAGTGATGTCACAGTACAGAGATAATACACACAGTGATGTCACAGTACAGGGAAAATACACACAGTGATGTCACAGTACATGGATAATACACACAGTGATGTCACAGTACAGGGATAATAAACACAGTGATGTCACAGTACAGGGATAATACACACAGTGATGTCACAGTACAGCATAATACACACAGTGATGTCACAGTACAGGGATAGTACACACTGTGATGTCACAGTACAGATATAATACACACAGTGATGTCACAGTACAGGGATAATACACACAGTGATGTCATAGTACAGGGATAGTACATACAGTGATGTCACAGTACAGGATAATACGCACAGTGATGTCACAGTACAGGGATAATACACACAGTGATGTCACAGTACAGGGATGGTACACACAGTGATGTCACAGTACAGATATAATACACACAGTGATGTCACAGTACAGGGATAATACACACAGTGATGTCACAGTACAGGGATAGTACACACAGTGATGTCACAGTACAGGATAATACGCACAGTGATGTCACAGTACAGGGATAATACACACAGTGATGTCACAGTACAGGGATAATACACACAGTGATGTCACAGTACAGGGATAATACACACAGTAATATCACAGTACGGGGATAATACGCACAGTGATGTCACAGTACAGGGATAATACACACAGTGATGTCACAGTACAGAGATAATACACACAGTGATGTCACAGTACAGATATAATACACACAGTGATGTCACAGTACAGAGAGAATACACACAGTGATGTCACAGTACAGGGATACTACACACAGAGATGTCACAATACAGAGATAATGCACACAGTGATGTCACAGTACAGGGATAATACAAACAGTGATGTCACAGTACAGAGAGAATACACACAGCGATGTCACAGTACAGAGAGAATACACACAGTGATGTCACAGTACAGAGAGAATACACACAGCGATGTCACAGTACAGAGATAATGCACAGTGATGTCACAGTACAGAGATAATGCACACAGTGATGTCACAGTACAGGGATAATACACACAGTGATGTCACAGTACAGAGATAATACACACAGTGATGTCACAGTACAGGGATAATACACACAGTGATGTCACAGTACAGAGATAATACACACAGTGATGTCACAGTACAGGGAAAATACACACAGTGATGTCACAGTACAGGGATAATACACACAGTGATGTCACAGTACAGAGATAATACACACAGTGATGTCACAGTACAGGGAAAATACACACAGTGATGTCACAGTACATGGATAATACACACAGTGATGTCACAGTACAGGGATAATAAACACAGTGATGTCACAGTACAGGGATAATACACACAGTGATGTCACAGTACAGGGATAATACACACAGTGATGTCACAGTACAGCATAATACACACAGTGATGTCACAGTACAGGGATAGTACACACTGTGATGTCACAGTACAGATATAATACACACAGTGATGTCACAGTACAGGGATAATACACACAGTGATGTCATAGTACAGGGATAGTACATACAGTGATGTCACAGTACAGGATAATACGCACAGTGATGTCACAGTACAGGGATAATACACACAGTGATGTCACAGTACAGGGATGGTACACACAGTGATGTCACAGTACAGATATAATACACACAGTGATGTCACAGTACAGGGATAATACACACAGTGATGTCACAGTACAGGGATAGTACACACAGTGATGTCACAGTACAGGATAATACGCACAGTGATGTCACAGTACAGGGATAATACACACAGTGATGTCACAGTACAGGGATAATACACACAGTGATGTCACAGTACAGGGATAATACACACAGTAATATCACAGTACGGGGATAATACGCACAGTGATGTCACAGTACAGGGATAATACACACAGTGATGTCACAGTACAGAGATAATACACACAGTGATGTCACAGTACAGATATAATACACATAGTGATGTCACAGTAGAGAGATAATAAAAACGTACCCACATAATCACTAGTACGGTAGCTTTATTATATGTTGTATTACATTGCTTACACAGAACGGACAGAGTAATGTCAGTAGTGCACACTGTGCGCCATGTGTGCATCATGTGTTGTGAGCACGGGCGTTACTAGGGTGGTAAAAGATCCGGGGGACAGGCCCCAATGCATATTTCCTGTTGCTACCCCTAACACTCTCCCCAAATACTGTAGGGCTGTAATGTGTTCACACATTTGCATTTAAACAATACAGGACACCAGTGTGCGTTACCGATCACATGCGTTTCACTGGAAACACGTCCCGCCCATGCCCGATGTGAACGCGGCCCAAGAATTGTCCCTACAGCCCCATAGTAATGTCCTCACACAGCTCCCCAGTAATGTCCCCCACACAGCTCCCCAGTAATGTGCCCTGCATAGCCCTCCAGTAATGTCCTCACACAGCTCCCCAGTAATGTCCCCCACACAGCTCCCCAGTAATGTGCCCTGCATAGCCCTCCAGTAATGTCCTCACACAGTTTTCCCCCTTAGCTCTATATTTCCCCCTCACCTCACTGGTGCGGCTCTGTGCACTGCCTTCCCCTGCAGGTCATGTGACACATGACATCATCACAGATCCTGCAGCCTCTGGGTAGTAATATTCTCCCGAGGCTACAAGACCTGTGGGGAAAGCAGTGCCTAGTGCACACTTTCTCATCACGATCTTTGTCCCCACGAGTGGGGAGGAGAGCCTGGACAGCGGGACAATTATCCTGCTCACCTGAAAGACCCGAGGCATGAGCCCCGAATATTTTGACCTAGCGACGCCCCTGGTTGTGAGGATATTATGTTGTATTCTATGATGATATTTTGGACGCAGTTCCTCGCAGTCAGCGTTGTTTCGGCGTGTTAACTCCATGAATGTACAAGTGTTTGCAGCATATGGCCCCGAGGGGCCGTGTGGGAGATTATTGTAGTGAAAGTCATTTAGAAGGGTCTGTTTGTGTTATCTTGATTTCTATGAATTATTATTGAAATATGATGTGTGGTTGTGGTTTGGGGGCTTTGGGGCAGATTTACTTACCCGGTCCTGTCGCAATCCCGCGGTGCGTTGTCCGACAAGGATTCGGGTCCGGCACGATTCACTAAGGTTGTGCGCACGAGTTCCTGCATGTGTCGCTGCTGCGCCGAGGTCCGACGGAGTTCACCTTCTTCTTCCCGGTGCTGGCTCTTGCGACACAATTTGGTTTTTAAGTTCCGCGGTTTGTCCGAATCCGTCGGGTTGTCCGGCAGCCACGCCCCCCGATTTCTGTTGCATGCAAGCTGGCGCCAAGGCAACACAATCCGATCGTGTGTGCCGTGGCTATTTGGTGCAAAACGGAAATGATCTCGAAACCCGACGAAAGTGCGGTGTTCGGACCCTTAGTAAATGTGCCCCTTTGTGTCAGATTTGAAGACCTTGGATGCGGCACCTTAGTGACATGGCATAGACCGTGCGTTGCGGTAAAAGCACGGAAGTTACTGAAACGCATTGTCAGATGCAACATCGTGCAAACTTACAACAAGAAATGGGGCTTAGAGATCTGAAGGTTTGTTGAAATGTAGTTCATAAGTATGAAAGGGGGTAACCAAGGGTGCACCAACCATGAGGCAAGTTGAGCCTCTCGCCTCAGGCAACTCCAACTTGAAGAAGTTGGGGGCAGAATCAAGTTCATGGGGGTAACTTCCTACCATGTAATCCTCTTAGCCATCCCTGGGTTGATATTGCAGGAATGGAGTTCCTTGAGCCCACCAGCTAAAATTATTTTTTGGGGAGGGATCCAGTTTTATGTCACTGCCTGGGTCAACTGGAGGGTCCTCTCATAACTTGAATAATGGTGTTGAGGGTCCACCTTCCATTTAAACAAGACCTGCACATGTAGGGTGTACCATTAATAAGATCAAAAAAACCATAGTGTTTATAAATTGGTCCATTCACCCCAAAACAAGTTAGTCTTCTGCCAGATCTTGAGCCCCATTATTGTGTCTTATCTCCCAAGGTCCACTGGAGGTCCTATGATACTCTGGTGGGCCAGCCTGACCCTGATGATGGGCTGCTACACACATTAGGAACACCAATCCCTTCCAGTTGCAGGAGAAGGAGTCTGGTGTTGGTGCCGTCCATGCAGAGTCTGACAATGAGTTGGGAGGCCAAATTTGATCCGAATTTTATGGAAAATTAGATTCTACGCAAATCCAAATTTCCTGATGATTCGTGGTATTGAAGTCCCAAGACTGGGAAGTGATGTAAGCCGTGACCAACCTCCAAGAGCCCTTCGGGAATGGCCTGGTGCATCATGTTGGGGGCAGCAGAATTTCTGGCAAGACTGTGAGTCCCTCAAAAAGTAAATTTATGGAATTACAATGTATCTCTTTATATTCATTACGAGTCATGTTCACTTTTTTGAGAGTTTTCTACCATCTTTCCTGTGACCAACGGCAGGGCGGAAAGTGCAGGAGACAGGGCGCTATAAATCAGGTGCCAGTCACTGGTCTCATCCATAATCCCGTACATATGAGTAGAAATGTACAAGTCTTCTGACTCTATGGAATGATGGATACCAAAGACGCCCAACAGACCCTATTGATAATGGAGTTTGTCTGTTCTCCATTTGGGCACCAGTCAACCTTGTGAAGTTGGCCACACACAGGAGAAAAAGTTGGAGATTTTCTGCTCCACATTCTATAAATTGCAACAATTTACAATGCAGCACCTCACTTAGGGCTGTAGAGAGGTTCCCCAAACTTACATCTACCACCAGGATGAAAGACTGTGTGCAAATGAGCCTGAGGGGCTCCAGGCTCCATAGGTGTTACTGGAGCCTGGAGCCCCTCAGGCTCATTTGCATACAGTCTTTCATCCTGATGGTAGATGCCCTTTAAAACCCTAGTTATGATGACTTTATGCCCTGCATGGGTCAGTACTTGAGACTTCTTGAAACTTAATGGGGGTTATTTATCATAATGATTGCCCCGATGCTGCTCCGGCACAGCAGGATACATCAGGAGCTTCCGGTTCAGTCTTCCTTTATCCAATCCCAGACATTTGGGTAAACCAAGAGCCCTGGCAAACCCATTAGATAGTGTTATAATCCTGTTGACATTTTATGATGACTGTGGGAAATAATTGTTTCCTTATAGGTCATTTACCTTAATACAAAATTGTGTCTGCTACTAGGGACATCTACAGTCCTAACATTCATGATGATATGGGGGGCCATGGCCAGGATAGTTAGTCACCCCTAGAAGTGATAGGACGACACTCCTGTTAGTGTGATGACTTGGGGGACCATGGCATATGACAGTTACCTCAAGTAGTGATAGGAGGACACACTGCCCTCTGCTGGTGTGATGATGTGGGGAGACATTGCATAGGACAGTCACCCCTAGTAGTGATATGAGGACACTGCCCCCTGCTGGGGTGATGAGGCGGGGACCCATGGTATAGTACAGTCAGTCACCCCTACTATTGATAGGAGGACACACTGCCCCCTGCTGGTGTTATTATATGGGGAGCCATGATATAGTACAGTCAGTCACCTCTAGTAGTGATAGGAGGACACACTGTCGTATGCCGAGCCGTATCACATCTTGTACCCAGGCTAGGGCTGTATCTCATCTTGTACCCAGCCTAGGGCTCTATCTCATCTTGTACCCAGACTAGGGCTGTATCTCATCTTGTAGCCAGGCTAGGGCTGTATCTCATCTTGTACCCAGGCTAGGGCTGTATCTCATCTTGTACCCAGGCTGGGGCTGTATCTCATCTTGTACCCAGGCTGGGGCTGTATCTCATCTTGTAGCCAGGCTGGGGCTGTATCTCATCTTGTACCCAGGCTAGGGCTGTATCTCATCTTGTACCCAGGCTAGGGCTCTATCTCATCTTGTAGCCAGGCTAGGGCTGTATCTCATCTTGTACCCAGGCTGGGGCTGTATCTCATCTTGTACCCAGGCTGGGGCTGTATCTCATCTTGTACCCAGGCTGGGGCTGTATCTCATCTTGTACCCAGGCTGGGGCTGTATCTCATCTTGTACCCAGGCTGGGGCTGTATCTCATCTTGTACCCAAGCCGGGGCTGTATCTCATCTTGTACCCAGGCTGGGGCTGTATCTCATCTTGTACCCAGCCTAGGGCTGTATCTCATCTTGTACCCAGGCTGGGGCTGTATCTCATCTTGTACCCAGGCTGGGGCTGTATCTCATCTTGTACCCAGGCTGGGGCTGTATCTCATCTTGTACCCAGGCTGGGGCTGTATCTCATCTTGTACCCAGCCTAGGGCTGTATCTCATCTTGTACCCAGGCTGGGGCTGTATCTCATCTTGTACCCAGGCTGGGGCTGTATCTCATCTTGTACCCAAGCTAGGGCTGTATCTCATCTTGTATCCAAGCCAGGGTTGTATCTCATCTTGTATCCAAGCCAGGGTTGTATCTCATCTTGTATCCAAGCCAGGGTTGTATCTCATCTTGTATCTGTGATGGAGGTACCAACAGGGTCATAGAGCCTCCTCTCAATTTAACAATGTCCCCAATAAACTTCTCCTTTCTCTCTCATATTGGTGTGAGATTCTTTCTTTAAGGGTTGGTCCCCATCTCATTGGCTGAGTATCCATCATTGCCCACCATTAGTCAAAATCTGTTGGGGTAACACCTCTTTATATACATAATGGAGTCCTCCAGTCCTGCCCAAATTGTTCAATTCAGACAACTTTGCTCTTTTGTACATGCTCTTTTGCAACAATGTTGCCTTGAGAATCCTCCATGGACCATACAAGATCTTATGACACCACGAAGCTTAAACGCTCCTTCTACCTAAAAAACTGGAATGAAGAGCGAACGAGACAAGATAATTGCCACTTGTTACATTTCGAGCCATCGGCCCCCGTGTTTCTTTGTTAGCCGGGTGGAAGATGGATGACAGGAGCTCCGCGTAAGTCAATCAAATCTCTCTGGCAGTAGAATTGCCTTCTGGTAGGGTTACGTCCTCCAGGATGACTTTTTTGGGTGTAGAGCTGGAGCTGAAGCACAAGGGACCGTGACAAATTATGCAGGTGTCACCCGGAGTATCCACAGGGGCTTAGACGGAGAACAAACTCCGAGACAACACATGACTCTTCCATGTAGCGGAAGAGTGAGTGGAAGCCATTTTTAACTTGTAGCTTCGTCCTACGTGACCGGCTTCTCAAACTTTGTCTCGACAGTCCCCCGGAGCTTTTCATATCCAACCGCTCGTAAATCTGAGCCGTGATAGAATTTCGCTTGGTGTCAGACAGATGTGACAATTGACAGGGACTTCGACGGAGAAAAAGGATCTGTCATACCTCATTGTAAACCAGGAAGAGATATACCTGAGGGTTTGGAATACTAATCTCGGCTCTTGCGGGATTACTAAACAGTGAGATGTTTTAGTGATGCTTTACAAGGCATGGGGCTGCACTGTGCATAAGTTTTAGGCAGGTGTGAACACATGCTCTACGGGAATGCTGGAAAACAATGGAAGTGTTCACTTTAACAAAATGCAAAGTAAAAGGAACTAAAGAGAATTACAAACCTCATCAATATTTGGTTTCTTTGGAAAAAGTCTCATTTATCCTAGGTTCTTGTGTAGGAACCTCGGCATGGAGGTTGTTACAGACTTCCTGGAAAACTAATTGTAGACTTTTTGTGGATGTAAACTTGATCCAATCCTTCTGTCTATTCATGTTATCCCACACATAATGATGTTGTGATCAGGGCTCCGTGGGTCCATATCATCACATACAGACAGTTATTGTAGGAACTCAGCGTGGGGGTTATTCCAGACATCTTGGGGAATTAAGCACAGATCTCCAGGGATATGTACCTACCATAGACCAGAGTCTTAATAATAATAATAATTCTTTATTTATACAGCGCTGCACAAAGCATGACAAATTGGTCCATGTCCCCATGGGGCTCACAATCTAATCAACCAAACAGTATGTTTTGGAGTGTGGGAGGAAACCGAAGGACCTGGAGGAAACCCACGCAAACACAGAGAGAACATCCAAACTCTTTGCAGATGTTGACCTGGGTGGGATTCGAACCCAGGACCCCATCGCTGCAAGGCAGAAGTGCTACCCACTCAGCCACCATGCCACCCTTGAAGTTTAAATGGAACCAACCACCATCACCCTCCTCTCCACAAACCACAAACAATACCTCTTAGATGTCTTTATACATGTTTCACTGAAGGCTCTGTCCTTGGGATTTGAGCCACCATTCTTCTAAAAAATACTTTTATTGATGCCTTCTATTACTAGAGATCCAGTCATGGAAGTGAAGGAGCTCCAGCATACAGTCAATCTACCCCATCTCCTAAATGATGATGAAACTGCTAATCCGGACCCTCTTAGCAATGAAGGAGTTGTTGGCTGTGTTTGACTCGCTGAAGAGGGCTGTGTGTGACTCAGCTCTGCTACATCATTCCCCCCTCACTACGTCATGAGGGAGTTGAGATAGACATTGGCTGTATGTGACTCAGCTCTGCTACATCATTCCCCCCTCACTAAGTCATGAGGGAGTTGAGATAGACGTTGGCTGTATGTGAAAGCTTGAAGAAAATTCTTAAGGGACGGGTGACTGAGGGGGTTTAGAGAGACACAGGCTGTATGTGACTGGCTGAAGAGAAATCAGCTCCCTCATTCACCTCCCTCAGGAATTCTCTTCAGCATATCACACACAGCCAATGTCTCTCTCAGCGTGTCATCACAAGTTTTCTTGAGAATAAGCGATCATCTCGGCTAATGATGACATTATAGAGACTCATTAGATGTTGGGGGTCACATTTTGTGAGGGGAATTGATATCATGCTCTGTATTGATGCCATACGTGTGCTATATAACCATTTATTATATAATACCATCCATTGAGATATCACAGCAAAGACTTGCTACAAACTGAGCCCCCATTGCTGTGGAGAACTCAACAAGACTGAGCATTTCATAGAGCAACATTTTTAGTTAACACCATGTAATTCTTTAGTCCGCCAGCGGTGGTGCTGTAGAGAAAGTAAACCCTTGTTGCTTTGTTCCTTCTTCGCTCGCTCCAATCGCTTGAGATCCAGGAGCGGGACATCATTTGCATGTCTTATTTACATGCAGGGGCATAACTTTAAGGGGTGCAGAGGCTGGGCCAAAGAGGTATAGGGGGCCCTTATGGTGTCACTTTCCCATATGAGAAGACTATTACTATAAACCATACATTATAGTCGGGGGCTTGGCACAGATTTTGCACTGGGGCCCATCGGCTTCTAGTTACGCCAATGTGTACATGGTAGATATCCAAAAATAAAGGGAAGGACTGATACACACAACGGGGGTCATTTACTAAGGGCCCGATTCGCGTTTTCCCGACGTGTTACCTGAATATTTCCAATTTGCGCCGATTTCCCCTGAATTGCCCCGGGATTTTGCCGCACGCGATTGGATTGTGGCGTATCGGCGCTGGCATGCACGCGACGGAAATCGGGGGGCGTGGCCGAACAAAAACCTGCCGGATTCGGAAAAAATGCCGCATTTAAAACAAAAAATCTGTCGCGGAGCTTGCACTTACCTTCACTCAGCCCGAGCCGGTGATCTCCAGCGCCTTCCGATGCTTTTCAGCGCAGCAGCGCCACCTGGTGGGCGGCGGAGGAACTGCCTTAATAAATCCCGGCCGGACCCGAATCCAGCGCAGAGAACGCACCGCTGGATCGCGAATGGACCGGGTAAGTAAATCTGCCCCAATGTCTCCATCCACTACTTAAGAATCAGATTCTCTCTCCACCAGATACTATACAGTCAATGATACTAAGTAACCACGCTGGTAATTTGTGACACTTTGTTAATGAGTGATGAAACTGAAAAATCAATATTTCCATCTAGAAGAGAGAAGTCGGTCTTCTGGATATGATTCATCATCAGTTTATTTAACTGTAAGCCGCTCATCGGTGCCGTCCCATTTCCTAGGGCCGAGGGCAATTACTCACATTTCTAACAGCTTCTGGCTACAGATATTGTTAGATCGGGCACAAAAAAAAACTTTTTAAAGATACAGGAATAGAATCTAGAGCAAAGAAATGCGTCAAAATAATCACCGACTTCTTGGAAGCGTAGGGTTATGGTCGTCTCAAATGTGACAGATGAGACTGAGAGTTTTGGTGAAATGTAAAGTGATGGGTTAAAACAAAGTGGTGGTGGCGGGAAATTGGAAAGTAATTTATGGAAATAACTATTTTTTTTTTACCAAAAATTAGTTGGTAAAATTGCTTATGGAAGGTTCGTAATGAAATGTGACATCACTTAGTTGGAAGAAGATAACACAGGATCCCACCGGTGGCAATAGGTGATGGGCAGAAGTGGTCATTATCAAAATTTGGGGTCCCAGTCCAAACTATGGCACCACATCCACCAGTCCAATCTATGCCGCCACATCCACCAGTCCAATCTATGCCACCACATCCACTAGTCCAAACTATGCCACCACATCCACCAGTCCAATCTATGGCACCACATCCACCAGTCCAATCTATGGCACCACATCCACTAGTCCAAACTATGCCACCACATCCACTAGTCCAATCTATGCCACCACATCCACCAGTCCAATCTATGCCACCACATCCACTAGTCCAATCTATGCCGCCACATCCACCAGTCCAATCTATAGCACCACATCCACCAGTCCAATCTATGCCACCACATCCACCAGTCCAATCTATGCCACCACATCCACTAGTCCAATCTTTGCCGCCACATCCACCAGTCCAATCTATGCCACCACATCCACTAGTCCAATCTATGGCACCACATCCACTAGTCCAATATATGCCACCACATCCACCAGTCCAATCTATGCCACCACATCCACCAGTCCAATCTATGCCACCACATCCACTAGTCCAATCTATGGCACCACATCCACTAGTCCAATATATGCCACCACATCCACCAGTCCAAACTATGCCACCACATCCACCAGTCCAAACTATGGCACCACATCCACCAGTCCAATCTATGGCACCACATCCACCAGTCCAATCTATGCCACCACATCCACCAGTCCAATCTATGCCACCACATCCACCAGTCCAAACTATGGCACCACATCCACCAGTCCAAACTATGGCACCACATCCACCAGTCCAAACTATGCCACCACATCCACCAGTCCAAACTATGCCACCACATCCACCAGTCCAATATATGCCACCACATCCACCAGTCCAATCTATGCCACCACATCCGTCATCCTCTCCGTACTGAATTGCAACCAATACTAAAAAAAATTCCATACTTTCCATCCCAAGACTAGAGATGAGATAATCCAATCGTAGAATTGGTACAAATCTGCTGGTTTTCAGGCAACAAATCGAATCAGAGTTTTTCCTTATTCACTTTCATTTTTTCAATTGTCGTAGAAATTTGTATTTAACCCCTCTAGTTCCACAAAACATTTTTAGGTAAAGCAATCTTGTCTCCTTAATTTTTTGCAAATTTTTTTCATTAGGCTTAGGGTTAGAATAAGGCTTAGGGTTTGAATAAGTCCTAAAGCTATTCCAAATGCTAACCCTAGTTATAATATATAAAAATGTCTGTGTTTTCGAGGACTAGAGGGGGTTACCTACCAATTTCTCGAGTAAGTGCAGCAACATCGGGAGTGATACCCTGCTGTTACACTTTGCCCACTAGTGGGAGATCTTGTTTTTATGGCTCTTCTGTTGCTCGGATCCGGTTTCCTCTCCAGCCCTCAGGCATCTACCAAGCTGGTGATACCCTATAATTGGGCTCCAGTACCAACCTTAAGGCCCAGGTTATGAAGTGATATCACAGCAGGGATTAAACATTAACTCTTCCATTGTCTCCTCTGATCGTGAAGGTTCAAGACATTGGGACACATTTTTCCTAAGTCGTTGCTCCACTCCCTGACAGCCACCGGATCAAATAGGAGGGTCCTCCTGATAACCCTCGACAGCATTGCACTGCACGAGAAGGACAATTCTACACCTGGTGTGACCTGATGAAGAATTGCACCATAGTCCGCACCTGAATGGGTGTCGGCTACGGGTAGTGCGCTGGCCGCACCCTTCTTCCCACTACTCTACACACTCTTGGGGTAGAGGTGGTGTAATGAGGAAAATAGGAAAATTCCAAGCCATGTGGCAGAAATTGCACCTATTTCAGGACTTTTACGCCAGATTTGAGGTGTACAAGCCCTGATAAATGTGGTCCATCATATCTTGCAGTGGTTTCCATTGGCCTGGAGCGAGCCAATATTTCCCCAGTGTGGCTGCTGCGGAAACTTTGCCACTTACTACTTGATTCTCATGAACATTGGTCACCATGTCCTCAATGCTTGAGACCCACCTAAGCAAGAGATTCCTCAACATCTTTCACTATTATAAAACTTTCGGGAAAGTCTCCCATAGAAAACCCATAGAGGAGAATCTCCTGCCGTTCCCATGCGTAAAGGCCAAATGTAGAAAATTCACTTGATGTTTTCTGCTAAATTAATAAACTTCAATGAAATCTCACCTAGAGATGAAATACTACAAGACACTACAGGAGCAGTAGCCCGATTCAGAAGAAGGGGAAGTGTGCCGCAGATGGTTTCCTTTGAAGTGGCATCGCTGCTACATTCTGTTTACACGGAATAAGTTTTCATTGAACCTGAGAAAAAGTTGAAAATATCTATTTCTGTGCCTAAGAATTTCCATTTCCATCAAGTTACTATCGATAATACGTTTATGTGTCACTGGTGATCCCCTATATTGGCCCATAATGGAAATATGTTATGTTTCCTCCATTGGGGCTTATTTATCAGGGCTTCTATGTCAGTGTTCTTCAGATACAAACGTATCAGTTTTTTGCACAATGGTCCATATTCTGTTTACATGGCTGAACTTTTACAGAACCGTTTATTGAATCCCCCAATTATAAATTACCATGTAGTGCCCCAATGACAATGTCCAATCCATAAACTAAGAAATATGGTAACTGTGTGGCTAACTTGGGCTACAGGAGTTGGAGTTTAGCCTTCTGGTTCCCAGGCCATGAGTAGTAGTAGTGCCCCTCTGAAAATGATGTGTACTGCATCGCACCCCGTACAACCCCAAAAACCCGAATGTAGACCGCACGCCCTTGAAGTGCGCCCTCTCTTCTATCACTCAGGAAGCTGAAGTATTTTGTACCAATCTCGCTATTAATTAGCAATAACCCCCCCCCCCCCAAATTTTCATGTTCTGTTTGCCCAAGTGAGCAATGTAAGGATTGAGCTCTGGGTCTTCAGGTCTTCATACAGTAGATGGTTGGCCGCTTCTGCTGATATCGTTGGGTGTTGGCCATTAATTATTCCATCTGGTCTCATCTTTTTGGTGAGGGAATGGTCTCCGCGGTTCTATTATCCTTGTTCCTCTAGCACCACCAACTTCAGGAAGAACTTCAGATCAGCTTCCGTCCAGGACACCCCAACAATCAGTATGTTCTTGACTGTCGAGTTGGTGGTCTTGGGTTTAAAGGACATCTACCATCAGATTTACTTATTGTAGATGTCCCAAACTTACTTGCTTGTTACGTCCATCAGGATATGACCTTGTTTTTGTTATATCCGGGCACATCGGCATTCTTTTTAAAAAAGACTTTATAAAAATATTCAAATGAGCCAGAGGCACTATGGGGATACGGCAATTGAGTGCCTCTTGGTTCCACCACCTGCTAATATATGCCACCCAATGCATGTCCACTGCAACCTGGTCCCGACCACCGATTGTGACGTCAGTGGATCGGTGGACGGGACCGGGCGCCATGAACCCGGAGGAGGCGTGTATATATTAGCAGGTGGGGGAGCCAAGAGGCGCACGGGTGACGTAGCCTGGAGCGCCTCCGACTCATTTCAATATTTTTGAAAAGTGTTTTTTAAAATAATGCCTTGATGTAAGAAAAGCGAGGTCATCCCCTGGTGGACGTAACGAGCAAGTAAGTTTGGGACATCTACCATCAGTCAATCTGGTGGTAGATGTCCTTTAAGCTGCAGCTTTGCACCACCCACCTGACCATAGACCGTGACATTAGTGGTTACCAAAACTAACAGCGCTAATTGGTCACGTTCAGTGACGGCCAGAGAAAAAATTCCACCGCTGCAGAAATGAATGGAACAATAATGAAACAATTGAGTATTGAACAATTGGAAGAGTTGGAAAGAAGACCATTGGTGGAGACCTTGTAGAAGAAGGGGAACGTAGCATCGTCCCACTAAGTATTCCTTATAAAGGCAGTCCCCGGGTTACCTACAGGATAGGTTCTTTAGGTTTGTTCTTAAGTTGAATTTGTACGTAAGTCGAAACTGTATATTTTATAATTGTAGATCCAGACAAATTTTTTTTGGTCTCTGTGACAATCAGATTTTAAAAATGTTGGGTTGTCATAAGAATCAGGAGTAACACTAAAGCTTCATTACAGACACCTGTGATAACTGTTACAGCTGATCATTGTAGCCTAGGGCTAAAGTACAGGAAATTACCAATTACCAGAGGGCCGTTTGTAACTAGGGGTTGTATGTAAGTCGGGTGTTCTTAAGTAGGGAATGTGATGAGTAACACAAAATTTTTTTAATAGTTTTTAATCCATCAGAACCTAAGTCCTCATTCCTATTATCTCTATTTGTGATGGTGAAGATCTCGTACATGAAATTCTTTTGCTTCTTTGCAAATTTATACATAAAAAAAAAACTGCAGCGGAAGTTGAAGTGTAAAAAAAAATTTACAAATGGTCCTTTGAACCCGAATGGAAGCAGAAGGAAGTTTTTTTTTTTTTTTTTACAAAGTATATAGAAAAGCAGAAGTATATTGTGGTCTGCAGAAAACATGAAACATCACATTTTCCCCGAGGAAGGAAGTAGTGGAGCATGACATGGAGATCGCATGAGGACTCGTCTATTGTGCCGAAAATTCTATACATTTATTTATGGGTTCTGTGTCATAAAAAGTCACAGGAATTGCCCAAATTTTGATTGATTTTTTTTTCCCCCGTGCTATTATTTACCTGCAGGTGTTGTGCTGCAGTGTGGAAAATTGTGCTCACGAGGGTCATACAAGAATATGATAAATGTATCAAATAATGCAAAAGATCATAATAAAACCTGCAAAGTTAAAAGTTTAAATATACAGTATTTTTCGGAGTATAAGGCGCACCATCAATAAATGCCTGATAAAATGTATAGGTTCATATATAAGGCACACTAGACTATAAGGCGCACCTGGTTATAAGGATGAATGACCAGCAGGTGGCAGACCTGTGCACAGTTCAAGGCAGCTGTAGTCTGTAAGTACGGGTCATATATAAGGCGCACCTGATTATAAGGATGAATGACCAGCAGGTGGCAGACCTGTGCACAGCTAAAGGCAGCTGTTATCTGTAAGTGCGGTTCATATATAAGGCGCACTGGACTATAAGGCGCACCTGATTATAAGGATGAATGACCAGCAGGTGGTAGACCTGTGCACAGTTCAAGGCAGCTGTAGTCTGTAAGTACGGGTCATATATAAGGCGCACCTGATTATAAGGATGAATGACCAGCAGGTGGCAGACCTGTGCACAGCTAAAGGCAGCTGTTATCTGTAAGTACGGTTCATATATAAGGTGCACTGGACTATAAGGCGCACCTGATTATAAGGATGAATGACCAGCAGGTGGCAGACCTGTGAACAGTTTAAGGCAGCTGTTGTCTGTAAGTGCGGTTCATATATAAGGCGCACCGGACTATAAGTCGCACCTTTGATTTCTGAGAAAATCAAAGGATTTTTTGTGCGCCTTATAGTCCGAAAAAAAACGTAATATAAAAATTAGAGAATTAAAAGACTCTGTTAGTGTAATGACAGGACACAAACAAGGACAAAAGCTGAGGCCCCCTAAGCTGTCCCTGCCTGCTTACTGGGTCCACACTAAACAGTAGTAGGTAACTGGGCGACGGTTCCTTTCTACGCCAGAGTGCAAGACAAAACAAGACGGACACAACACAGAAGAAGAAGGTCAACTACCCAGGGTCAGAAGAGAGTTGGCAAAGAGGTACCAAAATCATAGACGCAGAAGAGTATTTGAAGCAATCAAAGTGGGTAAGCTAGACCCATATTCATACACATTAGCACATTGACTTGCAAAGATGAAATCAGCGCCTCCTCAGCCGCACAGCACGAACTGAGGATGATGCTGACACAGACGCAGCAACTAAAAAGAATAGACAATGCGCTGGAGGACTCTGCAGGTCAATGCATTACATACAAAATTCCACTGACTTCTATATGAAATGTGTAATACTTATTGTTCCCTGTGGGGGCGCTGCAGAGAAATAGAACTGTTCCACGAGGTTACAAGAATGTGATAAACTGATGTTTGGCTTTGTCTGGTGAATAGATAGAGATCTCATATCTATCTATCTATCTATCTATCTATCTATCTATCTATCTATCATCTATCTATCTATCTATCTATCTATCTATCTATCTATCTATCTCATATCTATCTCATATCTATCTATCTATCTATCTATCTATCTCCTATCTATCTATCTATCTATCTATCTCATATCTCTCTCATATCTATCTATCTATCTCATATCTATCTATCATCTATCTATCTATCTATCTATCTATCTATCTATCTATCTACAGTATCTATCTATCTATCTCCTATCTATCTATCTATCTATCTACAGTATCTATCTATCTATCTATCTATCTATCTATCTATCTATCTATCTATCTATCTATCTATCTCATATCTATCTATCTATCTATCTATCTATCTATCTATCTATCTATCTATCTATCTACAGTATCTATCTATCTATCTATCTATCTATCTATCTATCTATCTCCTATCTATCTATCTATCTATCTATCTATCTATCTATCTATCTATCTTCTATCTATCTATCTATCTATCTATCTATCTCCTATCTATCTATCTATCTATCTATCTCATATCTCTCTATCTATCTATCTCATATCTATCTATCTATCTATCTATCTATCTATCTATCTATCTATCTATCTCCTATCTATCTATCTATCTATCTATCTATCTATCTATCTATCTACAGTATCTATCTATCTATCTATCTATCTATCTATCTATCTATCTATCTATCTATCTATCTATCTCCTATCTATCTATCTATCTATCTTCTATCTATCTATCTATCTATCTCCTATCTATCTATCTATCTATCTCATATCTCTCTATCTATCTATCTCATATCTATCTATCTATCTATCTATCTATCTATCTATCTATCTATCTCATATCTATCTATCTATCTATCTATCTATCTATCTATCATCTATCTATCTATCTATCTATCTATCTATCTATCTCATATCTATCTCATATCTATCTATCTATCTATCTCCTATCTATCTATCTATCTATCTCATATCTCTCTCATATCTATCTATCTATCTCATATCTATCTATCATCTATCTATCTATCTATCTATCTATCTACAGTATCTATCTATCTATCTATCTATCTCCTATCTATCTATCTATCTACAGTATCTATCTATCTATCTATCTATCTATCTATCTATCTATCTATCTATCATCTATCTATCTATCTATCTATCTATCTCATATCTATCTCATATCTATCTATCTATCTATCTATCTATCTCCTATCTATCTATCTATCTATCTATCTATCTATCTCATATCTCTCTCATATCTATCTATCTATCTCATATCTATCTATCATCTATCTATCTATCTATCTATCTATCTATCTATCTATCTACAGTATCTATCTATCTATCTCCTATCTATCTATCTATCTATCTATCTACAGTATCTATCTATCTATCTATCTATCTATCTATCTCATATCTATCTATCTATCTATCTATCTATCTATCTATCTATCTATCTATCTACAGTATCTATCTATCTATCTATCTATCTATCTATCTATCTATCTATCTATCTATCTATCTCCTATCTATCTATCTATCTATCTATCTATCTATCTTCTATCTATCTATCTATCTATCTATCTCCTATCTATCTATCTATCTATCTCATATCTCTCTATCTATCTATCTCATATCTATCTATCTATCTATCTATCTATCTATCTCCTATCTATCTATCTATCTATCTATCTATCTATCTATCTATCTATCTACAGTATCTATCTATCTATCTATCTATCTATCTATCTATCTATCTATCTATCTCCTATCTATCTATCTATCTATCTTCTATCTATCTATCTATCTATCTATCTCCTATCTATCTATCTATCTATCTATCTATCTATCTATCTATCTCCTATCTATCTATCTATCTATCTATCTATCTCATATCTCTCTCATATCTATCTATCTATCTCATATCTATCTATCATCTATCTATCTCATATCTATCTATCTATCTATCTATCTATCTATCTATCTATCTATCTATCTATCTACAGTATCTATCTATCTATCTATCTATCTATCTATCTATCTCCTATCTATCTATCTATCTACAGTATCTATCTATCTATCTATCTATCTATCTATCTATCTATCTATCTATCTCCTATCTATCTATCTATCTATCTATCTATCTATCTCATATCTCTCTATCTATCTATCTCATATCTATCTATCTATCTATCTCCTATCTATCTATCTATCTATCTATCTATCTATCTATCTATCTATCTATCTATCTATCTATCTTCTATCTATCTATCTATCTATCTCCTATCTATCTATCTATCTATCTATCTATCTCATATCTCTCTATCTATCTATCTCATATCTATCTATCTATCATCTATCTATCTCCTATCTATCTATCTCATATCTATCTCCTATCTATCTTCTATCTATCTATCTATCTATCTATCTATCTATCTATCTATCTATCTATCTGTCTCCTATCTATCTATAGATCTATCTCATATCTATCTCATATCTATCTATCTATCTATCTATCTATCTATCTATCTATCTCATATCTATCTATCATCTATCTATCTCCTATCTATCTCCTATCTATCTATCTAATATCTTTCTATCATTTATCTATCTCCTATCTATCTATCTATCTATCTATCTAATATCTTTCTATCATTTATCTATCTATCTATCTATCTATCTATCTATCTATCTATCTATCTCATATCTTTCTATCATTTATCTATCTCCTATCTATCTATCTCATATCTATCTATCTATCTATCTATCTCATATCTATCTATCTATCTATCTCATATCTATCTATCTATCTATCTATCTATCTATCTATCTATCTATCTATCTATCTCATATCTATCTACCTATCTATCTCATATCTATCTATCTATCTATCTCCTATCTATCTATCTATCTATCTATCTATCTATCTATCTATCTCCTATCTATCTATCTATCTATCTATCTCCTATCTATCTATCTATCTATCTTTTCCATAGACATGAAGGCAGCATCACTATCAGTTTATCACGGCTCAAAATATCACTTAAATTTCCCATGATGCAGTGCACCATGTTCTTTTTTGTTAACCCTTTAAGGATAATAATCTAAGCAAAAAACTATGTAAAAGCCAATAAACCTCCCCAGAGGCAAAGCTGAGTCATTCTCATACCAGATAAAATGACTCACATTTGGTGAATTGTGGCAAATCCTGACACACAGGTGTAAGTGGCCACAGTAACATTTACAACAAGTAGTAGGTCTATTCCGGAGATGACAGATGGGAATGTGTTTTACTTACTCATCTTCACAAAAGCCAAAACAATGTGAAGGAATTTACAACCGAGACTGTAAAAATCTAAAATATAGAAGAAATGGAACGTAAAAAAATAAACCAAAAGTACGACACAGACCATATCCTGCTAGTAATGCACCCACATAGAATATATTACTACTATTACTACTAGTGCTACCACCACTACAACTGCTACTATTACTACTACTGTTACTATAACTATTACTACTACTACTGCTATAACTACTATCACTACTACTGTTACTATAACTATTACTACTACTACTGCTATAACTACTATCACTACTACTGTTACTATAACTATTACTACTACTACTGCTATAACTACTATCACTACTACTGTTACTATAACTATTACTACTACTACTGCTATAACTACTATCACTACTACTGTTACTATAACTATTACTACTACTACTGCTATAACTGCTATCACTACTACTGTTACTATAACTATTACTACTACTACTGCTATAACTACTATCACTACTACTGTTACTATAACTATTACTACTACTACTGCTATAACTACTATTACTACTACTGTTACTATAACTATTACTACTACTACTGCTATAACTACTATCACTACTACTGTTACTATAACTATTACTACTACTACTGCTATAACTACTATCACTACTACTGTTACTATAACTATTACTACTACTACTGCTATAACTACTATCACTACTACTGTTACTATAACTATTACTACTACTACTGCTATAACTACTATCACTACTACTGTTACTATAACTATTACTACTACTACTGCTATAACTACTATTACTACTACTGTTACTATAACTATTACTACTACTACTGCTATAACTACTATTACTACTACTGTTACTATAACTATTACTACTACTACTGCTATAACTACTATCACTACTACTGTTACTATAACTATTACTACTACTACTACTGCTATAACTACTATTACTACTACTGTTACTATAACTATTACTACTACTACTATAACTACTATCACTACTACTGTTACTATAACTATTACTACTACTGCTGCTATAACTACTATTACTACTACTGTTACTATAACTATTACTACTACTACTGCTATAACTACTATTACTACTACTGTTACTATAACTATTACTACTACTACTGCTATAACTACTATCACTACTACTGTTACTATAACTATTACTACTACTACTACTATAACTACTATTACTACTACTGTTACTATAACTATTACTACTATTACTGCTATAACTACTATTACTACTACTGTTACTATAATTATTACTACTACTACTGCTATAACTACTATCACTACTACTGTTACTATAACTATTACTACTACTACTACTGCTATAACTACTATTACTACTACTGTTACTATAACTATTACTACTACTACTACTGCTATAACTACTATTACTACTAAGGTTAGTACAACTATTACTACTACTACTGCTATAACTACTATTACTACTACCACTACTGTTACTACAACTATTACTCATGCTACTGCTATAACTACTATCACTACTACTGTTACTATAACTATTACTACTACTACTACTGCTATAACTACTATTACTACTACTGTTACTATAACTATTACTACTACTACTGCTATAACTACTATCACTACTACTGTTACTATAACTATTACTACTACTACTACTGCTATAACTACTATCACTACTACTGTTACTATAACTATTACTACTACTACTGCTATAACTACTATTACTACTACTGTTACTATAACTATTACTACTACTACTACTGCTATAACTACTATTACTACTAAGGTTAGTACAACTATTACTACTACTACTGCTATAACTACTATTACTACTACCACTACTGTTACTACAACTATTACTACTGCTACTGCTATAACTACTATCACTACTACTGTTACTATAACTATTACTACTACTACTGCTATAACTACTATCACTACTACTGTTACTATAACTATTACTACTACTACTACTGCTATAACTACTATTACTACTAAGGTTAGTACAACTATTACTACTACTACTGCTATAACTACTATTACTACTACCACTACTGTTACTACAACTATTACTACTACTACTGCTATAACTACCATTACTACTACTGTTACTATAACTATTACTACTACTACTACTGCTATAACTACCATTACTACTACTGTTACTATAACTATTACTACTACTACTACTGCTATAACTACTATTACTACTAAGGTTAGTACAACTATTACTACTACTACTGCTATAACTACTATTACTACTACCACTACTGTTACTACAACTATTACTACTGCTACTGCTATAACTACTATCACTACTACTGTTACTATAACTATTACTACTACTACTACTGCTATAACTACTATTACTACTACTGTTACTATAACTATTACTACTACTACTACTACTGCTATAACTACTATTACTACTAAGGTTAGTACAACTATTACTACTACTACTGCTATAACTACTATTACTACTACAACTACTGTTACTACAACTCTTACTACTACCACAACTATTACTACTATTCCTTCTATTACATTTACTACCCTCACTACTACAACTACTGATCCTACTATTATCACTGCTACTACCATCACTACTACTGCTACTTTTACTGCTAATTTCAATGCTAATCCCACCATTATTATTGCTGGCAGCTCCAGTAGTAGTGGGTTTAGCAGTGAAATTAGTAGTAAAAGTAGCAGTAGTAATGATGGTTGTAGCAGAGATAATATTAATAGTAGCAGTCTGTTGCTATTACCACTATTATCACTGTTACTACCATCACTAACACTGCTATTACTACAATTATCACTGATACTACTGCTTCTATTACTATTATTAATACTATGGGGCAATTTATACGGGCCCATGCACAAGGATTTTGCTGTACAAGCCCTGACATAATTACTACTACTACTATTATTAGTATTATTTTTAGGTATTGCTTTTACTATATACTACTTTGCATACTATAATCTATGATGGTGGTAACTATAACTAATTATATTACTTGCTTTTAGCTCATGGTATAATAACCACTACGTCTATTATACTTCTACCACACTCTACTACTACTACTTTCCTAGTATGCTGTACTTCTATTCTACAGTGTACTAATACTATACTTACCGTACTTAATAATAAGCTATTTGTACCACTTTATCTCAGTGTACTACTAATATATAGAAGTATATTTATTCTACTTTATACTAATATATTACTACTAGTACTGTATTGGTGTTCCGCTTCTGTTTTACCACCACTATGTTACTACTACACCACTTGTATAATGTTATTGTCAGAACCTTGCTAATTGTTCTGATGGGATTGGGTTTTGGGCTTCTGTGCAAGAAAAACACACCCAGAGCTACCTGTGATTGATAGTTCCCTTTCTGATCGTTGGGAAAGCTGGGTGTGTGTTTGAACTTGTTTTGTCTGCAGCTGCGGTTTGACGGCTCATCAGTGCTGGGGGTGGTGTCCATTACTCCCTTCATTGGCTGCTGGTTATTCAGTCTATCTGTGTATCTAGTGCTGTGTATTTGCCTCCTAACCATTCTATTTGCTATATGATTCTGTATCTTTGCCGCCATCTTGGTTTTTACCCGGTTTGTTCGACTCCACTTGTCTGTCTGTATCTGTTGTTTGTCCCTCAGCTTCGAGTATCTCCCAGTGTTACCTGCTTTCTCTGTCCCAGACTTGTGTTGGTTTCCGTGTATCAGTGTGAACACTGGTCTATTCCTGTATTCCGGTTACCTGTCCGCTCCACCACCCAGCAGCTGCCAGATGAAGAAAGTCTTTCTTGTCACCTTGTAGGGTCACTCAGTTAGTGGGTTTGCCCTTGTCAGGGCGGTTTATCTGCTGTAGGCAGGCCCATGGCTGCAGGGACCTCACAGGGTGAGTTTGCCACCACTTACCTAGTCTGACAGCTAGCGCCAAGCCTGGTTGTGGTTGTGTGGTCGCTGGACTGGTTCTGACAGCAATTGCACAGAAACTTCCTAAATTTTCAATCCCTCAGAATATTCAGTTAACGACACTCAAAAACTCTCAGCTGGTGAGTAGAGATGTTACTGTGGTGCAGATACCTTTCTACCAGTAGTATCTCAGTACATAAGGACCGGCCGGGGCCTACAAAGGACGTAGTAACAGCATCTGGAGTAGAAATATTTTTATGTACTGGAGGTTACGATGATGCCTTGTGTGTACAACGTCCTAGTAGTGAATTCTCTACAAGTTTTTGGATACAGGTTGTATTATATATATGAGTCATTATCAGATTAACCCATTTTCAGCAGAAAGGAAGTCACTTTATTCTGAGACGAGGTAAGTAACTGATAAAGGGGTCACATTTTCCTGTGGGGAGGAGATCACGGTGCCGCCTCGAGTAAAAATCATAGAAATTTGGTGATTAAAACCCTCCAATTATATTGTGCACACAATCCTTACGCTGGTGTATGTGTCTCACTGATAATCCCCTTTTTGCCCCAGGGCCGGCTCCAGGTTTCAGTAGGACGATAGAGCCACAGTGGGCCCCTTAGCAGTGTAAAAAACA
Organism: Engystomops pustulosus; assembly: GCF_040894005.1. Lineage (NCBI taxonomy): Eukaryota > Metazoa > Chordata > Amphibia > Anura > Leptodactylidae > Engystomops > Engystomops pustulosus. The sequence continues at coordinate 14,132,663 of NC_092415.1, read as the reverse complement.
GAGAAACTTAAAATACACTAAAAAATACTGGGAGTGGAGGGATGCCGAATTATACTTTGCCCCCTGGCCCCTCTCCGCCCACCTCCTATGCGCCCTGCAATCACCGGGGGCTGCTCATTAAATCAACAAACTTAATAAATTATATGTTGTCTGAACGCCCGTCCATTGTGGGCCCCCCTGCGCCCGGGCCCCATAACGTGGCTGCTGTTACACGGCACTGCTGTTTCTGATCCATCGTCATAGTTGGTCCCTTTGGAGTTCTGGGGCCCCGTCACTTAGCCGGGTCAGCCGGATGCTGACACCGGCCGTGATTTGCCACTTATACCGTTGGTAAGGAGGCACAAAGTAAAAGATGGACAAAAAATAAAGTAGAAGGGCAGGATCTGACTACGTGGAGGTCACTTGTAGTCAGACTCCATGGAAACACAAAGATTTGAATAGGATTTGTCAATACAAATGATACATTTCTCATCAGCAGAATCATAACTTAATGAAAAGTAGCAATGGGACTACGGCTGAGGTTATTTTTTTTGAGTTTTTTAAGACCTAAAGTAGGAAAGATTGTAGGATAAAGTATTCCAGATTTTCAAAAAGTTTGCAAAATTTTTAAAATTTCACTGCAGTAAGCGGCCAGGAGAGAAGTGACGTAGAATTAAAGGTGTTGGACCAGAAAAGTAAATTATAGCAGAGGGCTCAACCCTTGTTATCCCTATCAACCCCCAAAATGCTGATCTTACTAATTTTCAGAATCATTGAGGGTCCACGTGGTCAGTCCCACGGAGAAGTCATTAGTGGCTCTTCTAACACAACCCCTTAGAGGGAACGTCCGTCCTGAGATGTCACTACACTTTCTCTTTATTGGTAAGTAAATTTAATACTTTTTAAAAAGTTTTTAAATTTGGCGCAGACTTTTTTTTTCAAGTTTTTCAATTTGAAACACATTGGCTGGTGAGTGTAACCATGTCCTTTCCTTACTGAGTTTTACAGAGTTAAGTAAATTAAGGAGTAAAATTGAAAACAAAAATTAAAAAACTAGCACATTTTTTGATTAAACCCAGAATTTGAATTTGTAGATAAAAATTAAATTAGTGGAAGAAAATTTTTGGTCTTATGTCTCTAGTGCACAGTAACAAAAAAGAAATTCCAAAAATGTTACCCATCAGTAATTGACTTCTCTTTTTTCTTTAAGTGAACACTTCCCACTTGTGTTGTTCTAAATATTCTGCTCAGCAGAACAAACAGACGTCACCAGAAAAACAGGGATCCTGCGAGGATGGAGGGCGACTGCCACTGGTCAGGACACATGATGGGTGACAGCGAGGACACAGCTGCCCGGACAGAGGAGTCCATCATCACTATCATCTATGTGTCCTCCATCATGTAATGGGCCCAGAAACAGAGAGAAAAGCCTCATAGGTGTATTAGTCAAATGAGGTTTTATTTGTGTTTTAAATAAATAATAGTAATTTTGTAAATATTTATATGGGAACAAAAACAGTAAATTTTATTGCAACTTTGAATTAAAAGTTTGATTGTAAGGGGGTGCAGCATCTATCTATCTATCTCCTATCTATCTATCTCCTATCTATCTATCTCCTATCTCCTATCTATCTATCTCCTATCTATCTATCTATCTATCTATCTATCTATCTATCTATCTATCTATCTCCTATCTATCTATCTATCTATCTCCTATCTATCTATCTATCTATCTATCTATCTATCTATCTATCTATCTATCTCATATCTATCTATCTATCTATCTATCTATCTCCTATCTATCTATCTATCTCCTATCTATCTATCTCCTATCTATCTATCTATCTATCTATCTATCTATCTATCTATCTATCTATCTATCTATCTATCTATCTCCCTCCTATCTATCTATCTCCTATCTATCTATCTATCTATCTATCTATCTATCTCCTATCTATCTATCTATCTATCTATCTATCTATCTATCTTTCTATCTTTCTATCTTTCTATCTACCTTCTATCTATCTATCTATCTATCTATCTATCTATCTATCTATCTCATATCTATCTATCTATCTATCTCATATCTATCTATCTATCTATCTATCTCATATCTATCTATCTATCTATCTATCTCATATCTATCTATCTATCTATCTCATATCTATCTATCTATCTATCTATCTATCTATCTATCGATCTATCTCCTATCTATCTCATATCTATCTATCGATCTCCTATCTATCTATCTATCTATCTCCTATCTATCTATCTATCTATCTATCTATCGATCTCCTATCTATCTATCTATCTATCTATCTATCTATCTATCTATCTATCTCCTATCTATCTATCTATCGATCTCCTATCTATCTATCTATCTATCTATCTATCTATCTATCTATTTATCTATCTCCTATCTATCTATCGATCTCCTATCTATCTCATATCTATCTATCTATCTATCTATCTATCTATCTATCTATCTATCTATCTCATATCTATCTATCTATCTATCTCATATCTATCTATCTATCTATCTCATATCTATCTATCTATCTCCTATCTATCTATCTATCTCATATCTATCTATCTATCTATCTATCTATCTATCTATCTATCTATCTATCTATCTATCTCATATCTATCTATCTATCTATCTCATATCTATCTATCTATCTATCTATCTATCTCATATCTATCTATCTATCTCCTATCTATCTATCTATCTCATATCTATCTATCTATCTATCTATCTCATATCTATCTATCTTATATTTATTAGCATAGATGGACTACACTAGTAATAACCTGAACACTGCTAACCGGGTGTAGGAAACTGTTTGGTGTTACTTGCGGCAATACTGCACAAATTTCAGAAATTGCATAAGAAGGCACACGATTTATCTAAAGGAAATTAACCAAAAGAGCAGAAGTCCTCTGGCAAATTGCAAGATTAAGATACCTCTGCCCCAAAAGGTCACAAATCCGGAACCTGCAGACAGTGACTGCCCCCTATAGTTACCCCGCTGCATTGCATGTCAGCTGATCACATAGGTCTCCATATTATCCTTGTAGTGTGGGCGCCAGTAGATACAATGTAACAGTAACAGGTCGGTATCTCCATCAATGGAAATTCTATGGCAGATGTTTTTCGGCTGCTCGCTGGACGCCCACTTCTCCTTTTTGTAAAAGTAATAGCGACACCTGGAATCCCCAAACCTGCCGCCCCGCGTGAGCAGAGACTTTCCATCTGTCATGTAGATACGGCGCTATGACACGACTCACTGTTTCATTTACTCATTCACTGAAAATTTGGGCTTGTACCGTATGGGTGAAAGTAGAGATCCGATAATTCTCTTCTATATAGTGAAAGGTGGGCGTCCTCCGGGCTGAGGGTCTCAGTATGAGTCATGTCCTGAAGAGAAGGGTAAACCACACTGCAATATCTATTACCAATACTTACACTATTTATTAAGAGAACGGCGCCACCTAGAGTTCATATATTGTGAACATTTACAGAATCAGGCAATAGCATTTTACGATTTTTTAGTAACACTTGAGTTCCGAAAGGAAAACTTTGTAGAAAGTGCATCATAACTCTAGTAATATGCAACATGATGTGGACCTGGTATGGAAGTTTTGCTGTGCTGGGACAGCACTGTGGCTCAGTGGTTAGCATTACAGCCTTGCAGCGCTCTGGACCTGGGTTCAAGTCCCAGGGTCAACATCTGCAAAGAGTTTGTATGTTCTCTCAATGTTTGCATGGTTTCCTCCGGGTCCTCCGGTTTCCTCCCACACTCCAAAACATATTGGTCGGTTGATTCGATTGTGAGCCCCATTGGGGACAGGGACTGATTTGGGAAGCTCTGTGCAGCGCTGCGTAATCTGTGTGCGCTATATAAATAAAGAATTATTATTATGGCAGTGTATGGTAGTTTTTAAAAGGGATCTCTGAGCAGTTTTGCAAAGAAAGAGTTAAGTATTGTCCGTGGAGAGATGTATGATCATATCTTTATCTTTATGTATGTTGTCAGTAGTAGTAGGAATGTGAAATATGGATTCATATTCCAGGATTGTAGCTTCTCTAAATGACTGGGGGTGTGTCCTCACACTGCTGTGCTCTGGGCTCTCTGCACATGTGTTTGGTATTGTCCCTGGAGAGATGTGTAATCAGACCTCTTTGTATGTTGTTAGTAGTAGCAGGACTGTGAAATATGGATCTACTGTATATTCCAAGATCATAGTTTTTCTAAGTGCACTAGGGGTGTCCTCACACTGCTGTGCTCTGTGCTCTCTGCAGCCAGTGTTAGGTATTGTCCCTGGAGAGATGTGTAACTAGACCTTTGTTTTTGTTGTTAGCAGCAGCAGGACTGTGAAATATGGATTTGTATTTCAGAATTGTATCTTCTATCTATTAACTGGGGGCGTGTCCTCACACTGCTGTGCTCTGTGTTAGGAATTGTCCCTGAAGAGGCTTTACTCACTGCAGCACTTGGACACTATTGCTCCGGCACTGGCGTCACTGCCAGTCTCTAGTCGTCTAGATGTCAGTATCACATCCATCAGCCTCACAGATCATTTCCCAACATTTGTGTCGCCTCTCCCTACTATTGGGTGGTGGGCATATTCCTTTACTACTCTTCCCTGTTCAAGCTGAACCTACTCATAACCTAATTTTTCAGTTTACTGCACTGGGGCACACACTGGCACCCACACATATATAGTGCACATTCACTGCAGAATGATGCATGGAGCCACTCACACTGCGCTCCTAAGTGCCCCAGGCGGAGCGCAGTGCTGCAGCTTACACTTAAAACAACATACTGGGACTTGTATGTTCCTTACACAACATATGCATCTGTGTGTACTGCCAACTACTTGCACAGGGTACGTTACATTTGGCCATTTAATCCCTATATATATGTAAATGATGTAATAATATACATATATATAATATATTTATTATATTATATTAATATGACTGTGACGCTTAGCAATGGTCATAATGAACATAAAGGAGACGTAAATATCTTCAATGTTTCGTGGTTTACCCGTGCGTCATGTATTGCTCATAGTTGATCTTTCATGAATGGGGTAAAGCCCCTCCACCGATCCCCGAGGCGCAGTCACCCACAGCGGGGTCACTGGAAATCCTGTGACATTTGGGCGATTCTCTGCTCCGAGCTCCACCACGTAACACACAGGTAAAGTCTCAGCACCTAATGAGGACGGGTGATGTGTTTGTTCCCACACGTGACAAGAAGCTCAATGACTTGTGGTGGTGAAAACCACAAGTGACTTCACTCTCTGCTTAAAGTCATCAGGAAATTAAAGGGCTTCTCCACTATAACAGAGAGTTACCTGATCCCAAAGTGTCCTGCTAAACCTCACTCGTCAGCTGTAAGTAGTAGGAGAACCTGGAGGTGAGTGCGCAATTCTCCTACAGCGCCTCCATAGGTGAAATTGAGTATTACACCTATGCACTGGAATTCATGGGATGTATGTGCAATGCTGGGGTGTAGCAGGTGGTGCCAGGACCCAGATGCAAAAGGTCAACTTTGTCCCAGACTCCCCCACTTCTTTGCCCATAGGTAATAGAGACCCATTGGACCCTTATAGGTCATTTATTCCCCAGATGGTTCAAGGACCTGGTTCAGCTACTATGAGCCCAGTTGCCTCCACACCTGGTGATATGGATCAGCGTCCCAGGTCCCACAGGAATATACACAGACATGAATATTTAATTGGAAAATCAAGAATAAAAAAAATAAATAATAAAATAAAACTAAAATTTTTTTATAAAACCTTGCCCCCTGATAAAACTGATGGGAAAGACTGGCTACTGAGGAAGCCTGGATGCTGAGGATGCTTGGGTGCTGAGGATGCTTGGGTGCTGAGGAAGCCTGAGTGCTGAGGATGCTTGGGTGCTGAGGATGCTTGGGTGCTGAGGTTTCTTGGGTGCTGAGGATGCTTGGGTGCTGAGGTTTCTTGGGTGCTGAGGATGCTTGGGTGCTGAGGTTTCTTGGGTGCTGAGGATGCTTGGGTGCTGAGGTTTCTTGGGTGCGGAGGGTTTCTGTTGCTCTTTTTGCAGATGTTTTTCTTGGTACTTTCCCTTCACTTTAGCTATAAATGTCTCCACACTCGGGTTCAGGGTTTTTCCACCTGTGATTAATTATCACTTAAAATAATTGTCATGACTCATTTGGTATGAATTGTGTATTTGATCTAGAGAAATCTAACATAAAATACTTCACGGAGGAGAACGATCCACAACTTCATAGATGAATCATGTAAAGATTTTATTGAAGGGATCCTCCGATGCCAAAGTCTCTGTCGTTTGCTAATATACAATGATACGTACAGAGATGTCCTGTCCATTGGGTTCTAGACGGTCAATAGGAAGTCCAATTAGCATATGAGGTCAAAAACTAACCCACTGATTGCTAGAGAATGGTGGTGGCAAGAGAAAAAAATGGAACCACATCAGAGAATGGACACCTAGTAATGGAAGAAAAAAACTGGTGGAGGTCTTCAAGAGAAAAAGCACCCAAATAACCGATTACAACAAGCGTGTGAGGACAATACTACAAGTCATTAGGGGACTATTCTACATATGTTGCTAAGGAAGGGAGGTCGGCCTTCCCTACAACCAGTATAATAACTTAGATTGTAGATGGAGGCTATAATATAACTATAGTAAAAGCATTTAGTGATGCTCTGCAGTGTGACCAGGCTCTTCTCTACCCTCACCTGGTGGAGTCGGGGTAGGAGTTGTATCCGGATTGTCGCATCCACACCAGTATTACAGGTGGTAGGTTTGAGGCCTGGTAAAGAGATTAGACTGGGCCCCAGGACCTTCACATTAAGCCTTTTTCCCACCTCATATAAATAGATTATTTTCAATGGCGTCAGATAATCTCATTCATTTTAAAGCTATTTCCCCTGACTTCTTCATAAGTAGACATGCAGGGCTCAACCAAAAGTGTAAGTGATGGAAAGAGTCATCTGATATCTCTGGCTGTAGATTATCTCTCGAAAATATGGATACGGATCGGGGAGCTCATTTCCTAGTCTGCTGATCCTTATACCTTGTGATATCAGCTATTGGCGATAGAGAAGAGTGAGGAGGTCTCAAGCCGATTACATGGTTGGCCTTTTAAAATGTTGACCCTAAAATGTTCCATCTGAGGTACATAGGCTTTAATAATCTTTTTAATGCAGAAAAAAATTATTTTTAAGGCAATCTCAATGCTAAATTTTTTTACTACCGTATTTTCCGGACTATAAGGCGCACTTAAAAGCCTTGGATTTCCTTGGAAATCCAAAGTGCGCCTTATAGTCCGGTGCGCCCTATGTATGGCGCTGGGCAGCGGACCATACTTACATAGGTCCCCGCTACCGGAGACCGGAGACAGCAGATCTCCAGCGGGAACTGCAGACCACGCGGCACGAACAACTTCTGCCGCGTGGTCTGCAGTTCCCGCTGGAGATCTGCTGTCTCCGGTAGCGGGGACCTATGTAAGTATGGTCCGCTGCCCACCTCCCCCTCACCTTCCCCGCTCATCTTCCCCGCGTTCCCTGTCGCGTCTCGGCGTCGCGTCAAGTCGCCGCGTCCCGTCGCGTCCCGTCGGGTCTCCGCTCCGCCCCCGGACCTCCGCCATGCCCCCGGACCCCGCGCCTTATAGTCCGATGCGCCTTATATATGGAATTATTACATATATAAGGCGCATCGGACTAATGCGCCTTATAGTCCGGTGCGCCCTATAGGGCAAAAAATACGGTAATATTTTTCACTGATTGTTATTTCCATGAAAGACACGTCCTTTATATGGTAATTACACCCTCAATATTGGTTGTTAAAAAATGTAACAAAAAAGAATAATACAATACATAATATCTATGTAAAAAAAACTGAATAAATTCTTTTCACTGAAGCACAATGATACTTTTTGATGAATGTTTTTCTATTAAAATGCGCCCCTTTAAGGGCAGAGAAGCCGCGGTCAAAAGTCCACAAAGACATAATAGAATATTGATTTTCAAATACTTAATTTTGGTTAAATTAAGTGTCGCGTTCCCATGAGATTTCAAATCAGATGAATTCCATCAGAATCGCTCAACCTGTGGAAGATCTTCAGTGATGTTGAACTTTCAAGTTGACCCAAGGCGCCCGCGACAATCCAGCGTGACTGTCCGTGCTGACCTCCGGGGTGCGGGGTTGGCACTTTGATGCTGTAGGTGGTGGAGGCCTCGTTGTTCGTTGTGGTTTGTGATGAAAGGGCAAATCTCACGCTTCAGGAGGGAAGAAACAAAACAATTTCCAATGGTTCATGGACTTAACCCCAGGAATTAAAGGGATTTTACTCCCAGGACTATTTACCGCACTTCTATAGGCCCCGGCCTCTGGATTTATCCACACAAAGCTGTTTCTACTTTCTGAATCATTACAAAGAATTATGTATGACCTTTAGAGGAAATCCAGTCACTGACCTCTCTGCGGGGAAGGCTTCCGAGAGGCCAGAGAAAGAGGTGTAAAGGGGAGACCTGATACTAGAAGCTTTAGGATGGTTCCCACGGACATAAAGAAAATATGATTGTTGTCCATTAAAATATTATATTGTGTATACTGCCCCCTATGTACAAGAATATAACTACTATAATACTGTCCCCTATGTACAGGAATATAACTACTATAATACTGCCTCCTATGTACAAGAATATAACTACTATAATACTGCCCCCTATGTACAAGAATATAACTACTATAATACTGTCCCCTATGTACAGGAATATAACTACTATAATACTGCCTCCTATGTACAAGAATATAACTACTATAATACTGCCCCCTATGTACAAGAATATAACTACTATAATACTGCCCCCTATGTACAAGAATATAACTACTATAATACTGCCCCCTATGTACAAGAATATAACTACTATAATACTGCCCCCTATGTACAGGAATATAACTACTATAATACTGCCCCCTATGTACAAGAATATAACTACTATAATACTGCCCCCTATGTACAAGAATATAACTACTATAATACTGCTCCATATGTACAAGAATATAACTACTATAATACTGCCCCCTATGTACAGGAATATAACTACTATAATACTGCTCCATATGTACAAGAATATAACTACTATAATACTGCCCCCTATGTACAAGAATATAACTACTATAATACTGCCCCCTATGTACAAGAATATAACTACTATAATACTGCCCCCTATGTACAAGAATATAACTACTATAATACTGTCTCCTATGTACAAGAATATAACTACTATAATACTGCCACCTACGTACAGGAATATAACTACTACCCTGTTTCCCCGAAAATTAGACAGTGTCTTATATTAATTTTTGCTCCTAAGCAAGCACTAGGTCTTATTTTCAGGGGATGTCTTATATTGCCATGAAAAATAATTCACATTTATTGCTGGACAAAAAAAAAAATCAAACCTCTCTAACATCCTTATAACTCTCCAAACTTATCTCATGCAGAATTTCTTGTGACTCCATTTCTATTGGAATCATAGGCCCCAATTTCTCATGTTTAGCACTTTACTTATATGATCCCCTTCTTGTCCGGGTAGCTGCTTGTATCACATTTGCAGCGCAACAGTCAGAGATTTTATCCCACAATTTCTTCCCGCATGTCACAACCTCTTGTGGTATCTAAAAGATTTCCTAATACTAATCTATGGCGTGGGAGGAGCTGCTGCAATGGCGGCAGCTGGTTCCTATTTTCAGGGGAGGCCTTATATTTCTAAGCTTGAACAAAATTCTACTAGGTCTTATTTTCGGGGATGTCCTATTTTAGGGGAAACAGGGTATAATACTTTCCCCTATGTACAAGAATATAACTACTATAATACTGCCCCCTATGTACAAGAATATAACTACTATAATACTGCCCCCTATGTACAGGAATATAACTACTATAATACTGCCCCCTATGTACAGGAATATAACTACTATAATACTGCCCCCTATGTACAAGAAAATAACTACTATAATACTGCCTCCTATGTACAAGAATATAACTACTATAATACTGCCCCCTATGTACAAGAATATAACTACTATAATACTGCCCCTGTGTACAGGAATATAACTACTATAATACTGCCCCCTATGTACAAGAATATAACTACTATAATACTGTCTCCTATGTACAAGAATATAACTACTATAATACTGCCACCTACGTACAGGAATATAACTACTATAATACTTTCCCCTATGGACAAGAATATAACTACTATAATACCGCCCCCTATGTACAGGAATATAACTACTATAATACTGCCCCCTATGTACAAGAATATAACTACTATAATACTGCCCCCTATGTACAGGAATATAACTACTATAATACTGCCCCCTATGTACAAGAATATAACTACTATAATACTGCCCCTATGTACAAGAATATAACTACTATAATACTGCCCCCTATGTACAAGATTATAACTACTATAATACTGCCTCCTATGTACAAGAATATAACTACTATAATACTGCCCCCTATGTACAAGAATATAACTACTATAATACTGCCCCCTATGTACAGGAATATAACTACTATAATACTGCCCCCTATGTACAAGAATATAACTACTATAATACTGCCCCTATGTACAAGAATATAACTACTATAATACTGCCCCCTATGTACAAGATTATAACTACTATAATACTGCCCCCTATGTACAAGAATATAACTACTATAATACTGCCCCCTACGTACAGGAATATAACTACTATAATACTGCCCCCTACGTACAGGAATATAACTACTATAATACTGCCCCCTACGTACAAGAATATAACTACTATAATACTGCCCCCTATGTACAAGAATATAACTACTATAATACTGCCCCCTATGTACAAGAATATAACTACTATAATACTGCCACCTATGTACAGGAATATAACTACTATAATACTGCCCCCTATGTACAAGACTATAACTACTATAATACTGCCCCCTATGTACAAGAATATAACTACTATAATACTGCCCCCTATGTACAAGAATATAACTACTATAATACTGCCCCCTATGTACAAGAATATAACTACTATAATACTGCCCTTATGTACAAGAATATAACTACTATAATACTGCCCCTTATGTACAAGAATATAACTACTATAATACTGCCCCCTATGTACAAGAATATAACTACTATAATACTGCCCCCTATGTACAAGAATATAACTACTATAATACTGCCCCCTATGTACAAGAATAAAACTACTATAATACTGCCCCCTATGTACAAGAATATAACTACTATAATACTGCCCCTATGTACAGGAATATAACTACTATAATACTGCCCCCTATGTACAAGAATATAACTACTATAATACTGCCCCCTATGTACAGGAATATAACTACTATAATACTGCCCCCTATGTACAAGAATATAACTACTATAATACTGCCCCCTATGTACAGGAATATAACTACTATAATACTGCCCCCTATGTACAAGAATATAACTACTATAATACTGCCCCTATGTACAAGAATATAACTACTATAATACTGCCCCCTATGTACAGGAATATAACTACTATAATACTGCCCCCTATGTACAAGAATATAACTACTATAATACTGCCCCTATGTACAAGAATATAACTACTATAATACTGCCCCCTATGTACAAGAATATAACTACTATAATACTGCTCCCTATGTACAAGAATATAACTACTATAATACTGAGCCCTATGTACAAGAATATAACTACTATAATACTGCCCCCTATGTACAGGAATATAACTACTATAATACTGCCCCCTATGTACAAGAATATAACTACTATAATACTGCCCCCTATGTACAGGAATATAACTACTATAATACTGCCCCCTATGTACAAGAATATAACTACTATAATACTGCCCCTATGTACAAGAATATAACTACTATAATACTGCCCCCTATGTACAGGAATATAACTACTATAATACTGCCCCCTATGTACAAGAATATAACTACTATAATACTGCCCCTATGTACAAGAATATAACTACTATAATACTGCCCCCTATGTACAGGAATATAACTACTATAATACTGCCCCCTATGTACAAGAATATAACTACTATAATACTGCCCCCTATGTACAGGAATATAACTACTATAATACTGCCCCCTATGTACAAGAATATAACTACTATAATACTGCCCCCTATGTACAAGAATATAACTACTATCATCTCAGCAGTGCTATGGCTCTGCTACATTGCATTGTCCTGGGCTGTGCATGGCCTGCAGCAGGTTGTACGCCTGCAGAATATCAATGCTCCTCCTGTGTGCGGCTGTGGGGAGAGGAGTCGGTGTATTAGGATGCAGACCAGGATTTAATGATGCATCAAATGATGTTCGGTGAATGTGTTTCTCTGGGAATACACCAGTATCGGGCGGGGGAGCGGCGCTGCCTCTCGGCCCGGATTAATATTACTCAGTATCGGTGCCATCCGGGCCGAGCGCTCGCTCACACCGACAACAGCTGCTAGAATTTAGATAAATGTGAGGAGGGGATGTGCTGCTGCTGCCGCTGCTTGGATGGAGATTCTGCCTCGTCCTCCCCTTCGCGGCTAATTTGCCAGTCCATTCGCTCCGTGCCAGGACTATCAACAATGGAGATGTAAAAAAAAATGGGAAGGAGAGAAAAGCTCGCAGCTGGAACGCTGGAATAATGATCACCATAATAATTCATGGAGTGTTCCGCCATTCCGCACATTCCGCAGGAATAGGGACAACGCGTTTCATTGACTGGTGGAGGTAACGAGGGAGGCGAAACGCCAGAAACACGGAAAATATGGGCATCCTTATTACAGAACAAACCCGGATAATGTGACCGGATCATCAAATATCCCATATGTAGAACATTCTATAGTAGCGAACCAGATAGAAGACCCTAATGTAGAAACATGGAGGGGAGTGGATTTAAGGCTTGTAGATAGTGGTAGGGATTGCTTGTGGAGAGATGTGTAATAATACCTTAGTGTATGTTGTTAGTAGCAGCAGGACTGTGAAAAGTTTATAAGTTCTGGGGTCCTAACACAGCTGTACTCTGTGCTCTGGCATTGATCTGCTCTACTGCCGCTCACCTCTTTCATGAATGATTGCTGTAGTATTAAACCAAAAGGGTGCAGCAGTTTTTACTAAAAGAAAAGAGGAAGGGCCATGGATCTTTTTATTTGCAGAGAGCACAGCAGTGTGAGGACATTAAAGGAGGAAATTAAACTCCTGTAGTATAAATCCGTATTTCACAGTCCTGCTGCTACTTCCAAAATACACATATTGTAGACTGCTTATCCCTCCAGGGACAATGCCGAGCACTGGCTGCAGAGAGAACAGCGCACAGAAGTGTGAGGACATGCCCCTGATGCTTGTGGAGACGCTATAAACGAGTATGACCATTAGGAGAGGAGAACCAGAAGACAAGTCATGGACTGTGGACACCAAAGTTTACTCTACAAAACCATGCAGAGTGGGTGTTTGGGTACTAGAAGCAGAGAAGCAGGAGACAAGTCTTGGATAGTGGACACCTGAGGCCACCGTAAGAGAAGATTCTGAGGACCACATGCTATCCGTACAAAAACACGAGCATGACCATTGGGAGAGGAGAACCAGAAGACAAGTCATAGACTGTAGAAAGCTAAGTCTACTCTACAAAACCATGCAGAGTGGGTGTTTGGGTACTAGAAGCAGAGAAGCAGGAGACAAGTCTTGGATAGTGGACACCTGAGGCCACCGTAAGAGAAGATTCTGAGGACCACATGCTATCCGTACAAAAACACGAGCATGACCATTGGGAGAGGAGAACCAGAAGACAAGTCATAGACTGTAGACACCTAAGTCTAGTGTACAGAACCATGCAAAACGGGTGTTTGGGTACTAAGAGCAGAGAAGAAGGAGACAAGTCTTGGACAGTGGACACCTGAGGCTACCATAGGAGAAGATTCCACCTTCCATCCACACAGAACTTAGGAGAGGAGAAGCAGAAGATAAGTATTGAACTGTGGACACTCGAGTCCACTTTAAGAGAAAATTCTGAACACCACCCTCAGTCCATACAGAACAGGTGTTTGGGTAACAGGAGTAGAGAAGCTGGAGACCAGTGTTCGACTGTGGACACTACTGGAAAAGATCCTGAAGACCAAGCATCGTCCATCCGAAACATGTAAATGGTCACTATCTTTCATAACACCAGCGAGGTCTTATAGGTTATATATGGTTGTCCCTCCAATACTTCTTCTGGAGCTGAAGGCCCATCTCAGAGGCTGGTCCTCTGAGAGATCCTCCAAACTACAGATCTTGATCTCACTTTATCACGATGGAGTAAAGTCCAAGTTTCTCCTACATGATCTATTGAATCCTTACTTTTCCCCTTTGAGGGCCCTTTCCTTCTTCTCTCACGATCATCTTATCTTCAAAAGCCCCAAAACAAGACCATAAACCTTCTTAGATGGTTATTAAGAAGAAAACAAGTCTCCTCTTCCTTCACCCCAGGAACTTTCTGGGACAAACAGCAGGTTTCTTTATGACCAACCAAAAAATTTTTTTGTTGTGTCCCGGTAAGTCGTGCCATAAGCCAAAAAGAAGATTTTCTACAATGTATCAAAGTCAATGGGTTAAAGCTTCCTTCTTACCCAGCGGGAGGCCTGGACATCCCTGAGGATCCCATCACTACTCACCATCTTAGACCCTGTGTTGTCTATTGATGACAGATAATGGGTTTATAGACTGTGAGTAGGAAGTTAGGATTAACTACAAAGAGTTTACTCCGAGGATTTGCTCCTCAGGATTGTTCAGCCGATATCATAAATTAGACAATAATAAGATTATAACGATACGAGGCCATGAGATGACATTGCTGGACGTGGTGGGACCACGGTGGTGGATCAGGACAATGCTGATTAGTGGAAGGACTGGATCTGGTTAATGTGACTAATGTGTAAACCAGTATTAGAGGGGCGGAGGCGGTGGTGGTGATGGCGCAGGAGATGCTACACATTGTATCCGCTGCCTGGGACGCTGCCAGCAAAGCAATTAGGGATTTCAGGAAGTTTGATCAATGGTCGTGTGAATTATTAACAACGTATCCTGGCGCGGCCGAGGACGCAATCCAGGACACACGAAAGGCTGCAGGATTTTTATAGAACAGTTTACCTAGAAATGAACGAGCGGGTAAACATACGAGCACTGGCATCAGAGGACTGGCATCAGAGGACTGGCATCAGGGGACTGGCATCGGAGGACTGGCATCAGGGGACTGGTATCGCAACATTGGTATCAGGGCACTGGCATCAGGGGACTGGCATCAGGGGACTGGCATCACAGCACTGGCATCACAGCACTGGCATCAGAGCACTAACATCAGAGGACTGGCATCAGGGGACTGGCATCAGGGGACTGGCATCACAGCACTGGCATCACAGCACTGGCATCAGAGCACTAACATCAGAGGACTGGCATCAGAGGACTGGCATCAGGGGACTGGCATCAGGGGACTGGCATCACAGCACTGGCATCAGAGCACTAACATCAGAGGACTGGCATCAGGGGACTGGCATCAGGGGACTGGCATCACAGCACTGGCATCACAGCACTGGCATCAGAGCACTAACATCAGAGGACTGGCATCAGGGGACTGGCATCAGGGGACTGGCATCACAGCACTGGCATCAGGGGACTGCCATCAGGGGACTGGTATCAGAGTACTGGCATCAGGGGACTGGCATCAGGGGACTGGCATCAGAGGACTGGTATCAGAGTACTGGCATCAGGGGACTGGCATCAGGGGACTGGCATCTGGGGACTGGTATCAGAGTACTGGCATCAGGGGACTGGTATCAGAGCACTGGCATCAGAGGACTGGCATCAGGGGACTGGCATCAGAGGACTGGCATCAGAGGACTGGCATCAGAGGACTAGCATCAGAGGACTGGCATTAGGGGACTGGCATCAGTGGACTGGCATCAGGGGACTGGCATCAAAAGGACTAGCATCAGAGGACTGGCATTAGGGGACTGGCATCAGTGGACTGGCATCAGGGGACTGGCATCAGAGGACTGGCATCAGAGGACTGGCATCAGGGGACTGGCATCAGAGGACTGGCATTAGGGGACTGGCATCAGAGGACTGGCAGCAGAACAATGACATCAGTACTGTGATGTCACAATACAGGGATAATTCACACAGTGATGTTGCAGTACAGGGATAATACACACAGTGATGTCACAGTACAGGGATAATACACACAGTGATGTCACAGTACAGAGATAATACACACAGTGATGTCACAGTACAGAGATAATACACGCTGTGATGTCACAGTACAGGAATAGTACACACAGTGATGTCACAGTACAGGGATAATACACACAGTGATGTCACAGTACAGGGATAATACACACAGTGATGTCACAGTACAGGGATAATACACACAGTGATGTCACAGTACAGGGATAATACACACAGTGATGTCACAGTACAGGGGATAATACACACAGTGATGTCACAGTACAGGGATAGTACACACAGTGATGTCACAGTACAGGGATAATACACACAGTGATGTCACAGTACAGAGATAATACACACACCGATGTCACAGTACAGGGATAATACACACAGTGATGTCACAGTACAGGGTAAATACACACAGTGATGTCACAGTACAGAGATAATACACACAGTGATATCACAGTACAGAGATAATACACACAGTGATGTCACAGTACAGAGATAATACACGCTGTGATGTCACAGTACAGGGATAGTACACACAGTGATGTCACAGTACAGGGATAATACACACAGTGCTGTCGCAGTACAGGGATAATACACACAGTGATGTCGCAGTACAGGGATAATACACACAGTGATGTCACAGTACAGAGATAATACACACACCGATGTCACAGTACAGGGATAATACACACAGTGATGTCACAGTACAGGGATAATACACACAGTGATGTCACAGTACAGGGATAATACACACAGTGATGTCACAGTACAGGGATAATACACACAGTGATGTCACAATACAGGGATAATACACACAGCGATGTCACAGTACAGGGATAATACACACAGTGATGTCACAGTACAGGGATAATACACACAGTGATGTCACAGTACAGAGATAATACACACAGCGATGTCACAGTACAGGGGATAATACACATAGTGATGTCACAGTACAGGTATAATACAGACAGTGATGTCACAGTACAGGGATAATACACACAGTGATGTCACAGTACAGGGGTAATACACACAGCGATGTCACAGTACAGGGATAATACACATAGTGATGTCACAGTACAGGTATAATACAGACAGTGATGTCACAGTACAGGGATAATACACACAGTGATGTCACACTACAGGGATAATACACACAGTGATGTCACAGTACAGAGATAATACACACAGTGATGTCACAGTACAGAGAGAATACACACAGTGATGTCACAGTGCAGGGATAATACACACAGTGCTGTCACAGTACAGGGATAATACACATAGTGATGTCACAGTACAGGGGCAATACATACAGTGATGTCCCAGTACAGGATAATACACACAGTGATGTCACAGTACAGAGATAATACACACAGTGATGTCACAGTGCAGGGATAATACACACAGTGATGTCACAGTACAGGGATAATACACATAGTGATGTCACCGTACAGGGGTAATACACACAGTGATGTCCCAGTACAGGATAATACACACAGTGATGTCAACAGGATAATACACACAGTGATGTCACAGTACAGGGATAGTACACACAGTGATATCGCAGTACAGGGATAATACACACAGTGATGTCACAGTACAGGGATAATACACACAGTGATGTCACAGTACGGGGATAATACACACAGTGATGTCACAGTACAGGGATAATACACACAGTGATGTCACAGTACAGAGATAATACACACAGTGATTTCACAGTACAGAGATAATACACACAGTGATGTCACAGTACAGGGATAGTACACACAGTGATATCGCAGTACAGGGATAATACACACAGTGATGTCACAGTACAGGGATAATACACACAGTGATGTCACAGTACAGAGATAATACACACAGTGATGTCACAGTACAGGGATAGTACACACAGTGATATCGCAGTACAGGGATAATACACACTGATGTCACAGTACAGGGATAATACACACAGTGATGTCACAGTACAGGGATAATACACAAAGTGATGTCACAGTACAGGGATAATACACACAGTGATGTCACAGTACAGGGATAGTACACCCAGTGATGTCACAGTACAGAGATAATGCACACAGTGATGTCACAGTACAGGGATAATACACACAGTGATGTCACAGTACAGAGATAATACACACAGTGATGTCACAGTACAGGGATAATACACACAGTGATGTCACAGTACAGGGATAATACACACAGTGATGTCACAGTACAGGGCTAATACACAAAGTGATGTCACAGTACAGGGATAATACACACAGTGATGTCACAGTACAGGGATAGTACACCCAGTGATGTCACAGTACAGAGATAATACACACAGTGATTTCACAGTACAGGGATAATACACACAGTGATGTCACAATACAGGGATAATACACAAAGTGATGTCACAGTACAGGGATAATACACACAGTGATGTCACAGTACAGGGATAGTACACCCAGTGATGTCACAGTACAGAGATAATACACACAGTGATGTCACAGTACAGGGATAATACACACAGTGATGTCACAGTACAGAGATAATACACACAGTGATGTCACAGTACAGAGAGAATACACACAGTGATGTCACACTACAGGGATAATACACACAGCGATGTCACAGTACAGAGATAATACACACAGTGATGTCACAGTACAGGGATAATACACACAGTGATGTCACACTACAGGGATAATACACACAGTGATGTCACAGTACAGGGATAATACACACAAGGATGTCACAGTACAGGGATAATACACACAGTGATGTCACAGTACAGGGATAATACACACAGTAATGTCACAGTACAGGGATAATACACACAGCGATGTCACAGTACAGAGATAATACACACAGTGATGTCACAGTACAGAGAGAATACACACAGTGATGTCACAGTACAGGGATAATACACATAGTGATGTCACAGTACAGGGATAATACACATAGTGATGTCACAGTACAGGGATAATACACACAGTGATGTCACAGTACAGGGATAATACACACAGTGATGTCACAGTACAGGGATAATGCACACAGTGATGTCCCAGTACAGGGATAATACACACAGTGATGTCACAGTACAGAGATAATACACACAGTGATGTCACAGTACAGAGATAATACACACAGTGATGTCACAGTACAGAGATAATACACACAGTGATGTCACAGTACAGAGATAATACACACAGTGATGTCACAGTACAGAGATAATACACAAAGGTTCAGCTTTTGAGTCTCCTGGGTTTCATCTTTTTGGCTACAAAAATGATTATTTTTTACATCAGCTGAAGAGAAATCTTGGATTTTCCCCTTTAAATCGTCTTTGTTGACTCCATAGACTATAATTACAAAACATTTTATTGTAGCTAAAATCACAGGTTTCTGAGCAATTCCAACCACTAATAGCAGGTTGTAAATTCCTAAGAGGAAAAATCTATTTATGCCTCATTTTTGTTCACTGCATCTTGTGTTTAATGCAATAAACCGGCAGAGTAGGGAAAAGTACATAAAGAAACCGAAAAAATAAATATTTACAATGTAAATACAAAAGTTAATAACAAAATCTTCAAATTTAATAACAAAAGATTGACCAAAATGTACAAATTATAAATTCAATAAAATAAAGGGAAAAATATTGACATTTTTGAAAATTAAAAATTAATTTAAAAATTTAAGAAAATCAATTGCCTCAAAAATGTAAAAGAAATTTGTAATAACAAATATCTAAAGAGTTACAATTAGTTACAAATAATAACTAATAAATATAACAATATATCTTTAATAATATAGGACAATTATTGGGGTCATTTATCTTATTTCCCCCTTCCCTCTGCTCTTTATGCGCTTTTTGAGAGTCTATTTTTTGCACCTACTGGGGCTCATTTACTAAGGGTCCGAATCGCGCACTTTGGGCAACATTTATCACTCGTTTTTTCTGTTGTTTTTGCGCCTTTTCATTCAGGCGCACCGTTTTTGCACCATTTTTGCGATTAAACGCCAAACTAGCTGCGCAGCACAAATAACCAGCTTTCCCTCATCTATCCTACAAATCCAGATGTTTTGCTGCGCCTAATGATCATAGTATATAAGGCTGGATAAAGAAGTCCATCAAGTCCAACCTTTAAGAATTAAATAAATGTTTTATCCCCATAACCCGTGATATTTTTTCTCTCCAGAAAGGTATCCAGGCCTCTTCTGAACATGTACATAGAGTCGGCCATAACAACCTCCTGCGGCAGAGAGTTCCATAGTCTCACTGCTCTTACAGTAAAGAACCTTTGTCTATGGTGATGGTAGAACTGTCTCTCCTCTAGGTGTAGAGGATGCCCCCTGTCTATGGTGATGGTAGAACCTCCTCTCCTCTAGGTGTAGAGGATGCCCCCTGTCTATGGTGATGGTAGAACCTCCTCTCCTCTAGGTGTAGAGGATGCCCCCTGTCTATGGTGATGGTAGAACCTCCTCTCCTCTAGGTGTAGAGGATGCCCCTGTCTATGGTGATGGTAGAACCTCCTCTCCTCTAGGTGTAGAGGATGCCCCCTGTCTATGGTGGTGGTAGTACCTCCTCTCCTCTAGGTGTAGAGGATGCCCCCTGTCTATGGTGATGGTAGAACCTCCTCTCCTCTAGGTGTAGAGGATGCCCCCTGTCTATGGTGATGGTAGAACCTCCTCTCCTCTAGGTGTAGAGGATGCCCCCTGTCTATGGTGATGGTAGAACCTCCTCTCCTCTAGGTGTACAGGATGCCCCCTGTCTATGGTGATGTTAGAACCTACTCTCCTCTAGGCGTAGAGGATGCCCTCTGTCTATGGTGATGGTAGAGCCACCTCTCCTCTAGGTGTAGAGGATGCCCCCTGTCTATGGTGATGGTAGAACCTCCTCTCCTCTAGGTGTAGAGGATGCCCCCTGTCTATGGTGATGGTAGAACCTCCTCTCCTCTAGGTGTAGAGGATGCCCCCTGTCTATGGTGATAGTAGAATCGCCTCTCCTCTAGGTGTAGAGGATGCCCCCTGTCTATGGTGATGGTAGAACCACCTCTCCTCTAGGTGTAGAGGATGCCCCCTGTCTATGGTGATGGTAGAAACTCCTCTCCTCTAGGTGTAGAGGATGTCCCCTGTCTATGGTGATGGTAAAATCGCCTCTCCTCTAGGTGTAGAGGATGCCCCCTGTCTATGGTGATGGTATAACCTCCTCCCCTCTAGGTGTAGAGGATGCCCCCTGTCTATGGTGATGGTAGAACCTCCTCTCCTCTAGATGTAGAGGATGTCTCCTGTCTATGGTGATGGTAGAAACTCCTCTCCTCTAGGTGTAGAGGATGCCCCCTGTCTATGGTGATGGTAGAAACTCCTCTCCTCTAGGTGTAGAGGATGTCCCCTGTCTATGGTGATGGTAAAATCGCCTCTCCTCTAGGTGTAGAGGATGCCCCCTGTCTATGGTGATGGTATAACCTCCTCCCCTCTAGGTGTAGAGGATGCCCCCTGTCTATGGTGATGGTAGAACCTCCTCTCCTCTAGATGTAGAGGATGCCCCCTGTCTATGGTGATGGTAGAAACTCCTCTCCTCTAGGTGTAGAGGATGCCCCTGTCTATGGTGATGGTAAAATCGCCTCTCCTCTAGGTGTAGAGGATGCCCCCTGTCTATGGTGATGGCAGAACTTCCTCTCCTCTAGGTGTAGAGGATGTCCCCTGTCTATGGTGCTGGTAGAACCTCCTCTCCTCTAGGTGTAGAGGATGTCCCCTGTCTATGGTGATGGTAGAACCTCCTCTCCTCTAGGTGTAGAGGATGCCCCCTGTCTATGGTGATGGTAAAATCGCCTCTCCTCTAGGTGTAGAGGATGCCCCCTGTCTATGGCAATGGTAGACCCTCCTCTCCTCTAGGTGTAGAGGATGCCCCCTGTCTATGGTGATGGTAAAATCGCCTCTCCTCTAGGTGTAGAGGATGCCCTCTGTCTATGGTGATGGTAAAATCGCCTCTCCTCTAGGTGTAGAGGATGCCCCCTGTCTATGGTGATGGTAGAACCTCCTCTCCTCTAGGTGTACAGGATGCCCCCTGTCTATGGTGATGGTAGAAACTCCTCTCCTCTAGGTGTAGAGGATGTCCCCTGTCTATGGTGATGGTAGAACCTCCTCTCCTCTAGGTGTAGAGGATGCCCCCTGTCTATGGTGATGGTAGAGCCTCCTCTCCCCTAGGTGTAGAGGATGTCTCCTGTCTATGGTGATGGTAGAACCTCCTCTCCTCTAGGCGTAGAGGATGCCCCCTGTCTATGGTGATGGTAAAATCGCCTCTCCTCTAGGTGTAGAGGATGCCCTCTGTCTATGGTGATGGTAGTACCTCCTCTCCTCTAGGTGTAGAGGATGCCCCCTGTCTATGGTGATGGTAGAACCTCCTCTCCTCTAGGTGTAGAGGATGCCCTCTGTCTATGGTGATGGTAGTACCTCCTCTCCTCTAGGTGTAGAGGATGTCCCCTGTCTATGGTGATGGTAGAAACTCCTCTCCTCTAGGTGTAGAGGATGTCTCCTGTCTATGGTGATGGTAGAACCTCCTCTCCTCTAGGCGTAGAGGATGCCCCCTGTCTATGGTGATGGTAGAACTCTCTCTCCTCTAGGTGTAGAGGATGCCCCCTGTCTATGGTGATGGTAGAACCTCCTCTCCTCTAGGTGTAGAGGATGCCCCCTGTCTATGGTGATGGTAGAACTCTCTCTCCTCTAGGTGTAGAGGATGCCCCCTGTCTATGGTGATGGTAGAACCTCCTCTCCTCTAGGCGTAGAGGATGCCCCCTGTCTATGGTGATGGTAGAACTCTCTCTCCTCTAGGTGTAGAGGATGCCCCCTGTCTATGGTGATGGTAGAATCTCCTATCCTCTAGGTGTAGAGGATGCCCCCTGTCTATGGTGATGGTAGAACCTCCTCTCCTCTAGGTGTAGAGGATGTCCCCTGTCTATGGTGATGGTAGTACCTCCTCTCCTCTAGGTGTAGAGGATGCCCCCTGTCTATGGTGATGGTAGAACTCTCTCTCCTCTAGGTGTAGAGGATGCCCCCTGTCTATGGTGATGGTAGTACCTCCTCTCCTCTAGGTGTAGAGGATGCCCCCTGTCTATGGTGATGGTAAAATCGCCTCTCCTCTAGGTGTAGAGGATGCCCCCTGTCTATGGTGATGGTAGAACCTCCTCTCCTCTAGGTATAGAGGATGCCCCCTGTCTATGGTGATGGTAAAATCGCCTCTCCTCTAGGCGTAGAGGATGCCCTCTGTCTATGGTGATGGTAGAACCGCCTCTCCTCTAGGTGTAGAGGATCCCCCCTGTCTATGGTGATGGCAGAACCTCCTCTAGGTGTAGAGGATGCCCCCAGTCTATGGTGATCGTAGAACCTCCTCTAGGTGTAGAGGATGCCCCCTGTCTATGGTGATGGTAGAACCTCCTCTCCTCTAGGTGTAGAGGATGCCCCCTGTCTATGGTGATGGTAGAACCTCCTCTCCTCTAGGTGTAGAGCAGGGGTCTCAAACTCAATTTACCTGGGGGCCGCTGGAGGTAGATTCTGGGTAAGGCTGGGCCGCATCAAGTTTTCCACACAAAATGCACTTACAAAATATCATTATTCAGATTCAAATGTCATGGCGTCTCCCAGCGCAAGGAAAGCCCCGAGCGGGGAGACGTGTTTTCTCTATGAACGCATCCTGTGCACCGAGGGGTCCCAAGCTCCTACCGCACTGAGCCCAGGACACTCCATCCCTCCCTCCCCCCCCGGTACTTGTCTCCCCGTGTCCCTCCCATCGAAGAAGATGAAGTCGCCGCTCTGACCTGCACCAAGTGCGTTCAGAGCGGCGACTTCATCTTCTTCAAGTACCGGAGGGAAGGGGATTAACCGGTTACGGGCCCTTTCCTGTTTTTTCATGTCCATTTTTCACTCCCCACCTTCAAAAATCTATAACTTTTTTATTTTTACACGTAAAGAGCTGTGTGAGGGCTTGTTTTCTGCGTAACAAATTGCACTTCATAGTGATGGTATTTAATATTCCATGCCATGTACTTGGAAGTGGGAAAAAAATTCCAAATGCAATGAAAATGGTGAAAAAACGCATTTGCGCCATTTTCTTGTGGGCTTGGATATTGCATCTTTCACTGAGCGCCCCAAATGACTTGTCTACTTTATTCTTTGGGTCGGTACGATTAAGGGGATACCAAATTTGTTATAGGTTTATAATGTTTTTTACAAAATTAAAACCTCCTGTACAAAAATTATTTTTTTGATTTTGCCAAATTCTGGCGCTAATAACTTTTTCATACTTTAGTGTACGGAGCTGTGGGTGGTGTCATTTTTTGCGAAATTTGATAATATTTTCAATGATATCATTTTTAGGACTGTACGACCTTTTGATCACTTTTTATAGATTTTTTATATTTTTCAAAATGGCAAAAAAGTGGCATTTTCGACTTTGGGCGCTATTTTCCGTTACGGGGTTAAAAGCATTGAAAAACCATTATCATATTTTGATAGATCGGGCATTTTCGGACACGTCGATACCTGATGTGTTTATAATTTTTACTGTTTATTTATATTTATGTCAGTTCTAGGGAAAGGGGGGTGATTTGAAATTCTAGGTTTTTTTATTATAATTTTTTTTTTTTAAACTTTTTTGTATTTTTATTTATACTATTTTTCAGACTCCCTAGGGTACTTTAACCCTAGGTTGTCTGATCGATCCTATCATATACTGCCATACTACAGTATGGCAATATATGGGGATTTTCCTCCTCATTCATTACAATGTGCTATCAGCACATTGTAATGAAGGGGTTAAACGAAATAGCCTCGGGTCTTCGGAAGACCCGAGGCTACCATGGAGACGGATCGCCGCCCCCCGATGACGTCACGGGGAGTGGCGATCCCAGGTAAGATGGCGGCACCCATGCGCCGCTATCTTTTTGAGGCTGCTGGCAGCTTTGCCGGCAGCTATCGCTGTGCAAACACCCGCGATCGGTGCTAGCACCGATCGCGGGTGTTACCGGTAAGCCTTTGCTGCAATATGCAGCAAAGACTTACCGGCTATGGAGAGGGCTCAGCCCGTGAGCCCTCTCCATGCAGCGTGACCCGACCGCCGCCGTGAATACACGGCGGGCGGTGCTTTTCCAGGTGGGGGCCGCAAAATATTGTCCCGCAGGCCACAGTTGGCCCGCGGGCCGCGAGTTTGAGACCCCTGGTGTAGAGGATGCCCCCTGTCTATGGTGATGGTAGAACCTCCTCTCCTCTAGATGTAGAGGATGCCCCCTGTCTATGGTGATGGTAGAACCTCCTCTCCTCTAGGTGTAGAGGATGCCCCCTGTCTATGGTGATGATAGAACCACCTCTCCTCTAGGTGTAGAGGATTCCCCCTCTCTATGGTGATGGTAGAACCTCCTCTCCTCTAGGTATAGAGGATGCCCCCTGTCTATGGTGATGGTAGAATCTCCTATCCTCTAGGTGTAGAGGATGCCCCCTGTCTATGGTGATGATAGAACCTCCTCTCCTCTAGGTGTAGAGGATGCCTCCTGTCTATGGTGATGGTAGAACCTCCTCTCCTCTAGGTGTAGAGGATGCCCCCTGTCTATGGTGATGGTAGAACCTCCTCTCCTCTAGGTATAGAGGATGCCCCCTGTCTATTATGATGATAGATCCACCTCTCCTCTAGGTGTAGAGGATGCCCTCTGTCTATGGTGATGGTAAAATCGCCTCTCCTCTAGGTGTAGAGGATGCCCCCTTGTCCTGGTCACAGGCCGAGGTATAAAAAGATCTTTGGAGAGATCCTTGTACTGTCCGATATTCATCACTTGCAACGTTTTCATTTAGGCGCAAAAACGGGCGCAAAAACACTCCAGCCCGAAGGTGGCGTTATCTGAGAAGAAAGCACTGAGCCCCTGTGCAGAACAACTCGGAGAATGCGCCACTGGATCGCGACTGGACTGGGTAAGTAAATGTGCCCCATTTTGTTGCACAAATCCCTCCATTGCCTTTCCTACACAGGTCAGGACTGGGGGGTTATTGTGCAATTATTTGCACCCATATAGGTGCAAATGAATAATAAATCAGGTACAAACATCTGGAAGCCGGAGAAATAGAAGGACAAATTAGGCGCAAACCAGGAAACTGCTACACGAGAACTCCGGAAAACTGCTGGAAAAAGGTGCAAAAAATTGCACTCTAATTGAGCTTTAAAAGTCACTAAAATACAACCAAAAAAGGTGCATCAGACTAAGATAAATGACCCCCTATATTCCAACCATTTTTTAGGGATAGGGACAGCTCGGGAGAAGTCCTGGAGATGTGAGTGGGAGATTCATTTAGAATCTTTAAGGTCTCGTTCATATGTTGTGTCTTAATTGTATTTTGAAGCACAATTCAAACACATTGGGGCAGATTTACTTACCCGGTCCTGTCGCGATCCTGCGGTGCGTTGTCCGACGAGGATTCAGGTCTGCTGTGACTCACAAAGCGTCTGAGTTCCTGCATCCGTCGCTTCTGCCCCGAGGTCCGCTGGAGTTCACCTTCTTCTTCCTGGTGCTTGTAAGTGCGTGTCTTGTGAAACGATTCTAAATGTTAAATCCTGCGCGTTGAGCGAATCCGTCGGGTTGTCTGACGGCCCACCCCCTGATTTCTGTTGCGTGCAAGCCGGCGCCGATGCGCCAAAATCCGATCGCATGCGCCTGAATCCCAGGGCAATTTGGCGCAAAACGGAAATCGTAGCGAAACCCGACAGAAATGCGTCTGATGGACCCTTAGTAAATGAGCCCCAATGGGTCAGGACCTGATTCTATGCAGTGTATGTATTTCTACATGTGACGGGTGAGGAGCTGCAGGTGTTTTGCGCTGTTTACATGTGATGCTCATGTCTACTTACCATCTCTATATGGGAGCCCTGAGACTAGGATGAGCCCCCTGGGTTTTCTATCAGATCCCCTTCTGTACCCCGCAGACGCCGCTCCAGCTACTATTATTCACTTTAGCTTAGGAACCTTTCACAAGATGTTTGGCAGCATAAAAAATAATAAAGAATAATACATTTAGAAATTAATAATAACCATTAAAAAAAATAAAAAAATAAAAATAAAATTACAAAAAAAATAAATAATGAACAATAATATAAAAAATAATAATAATGATAATAATTAGAAAACAAAAATTACAATTACAAACAAATTGTAAACAATCATTTCAATAAATAGAAATCTTAAAAAAATGCTAATAACAAAGAAATCTATAACCAAAAAAAGAAATAACAAAGTAAAAAAATAACAAACAATAATCTAAAAAAAAAAAATAAATCAAAAATTGCAATTGCAAACAAATTGAAGAAATCTTAAAAAATAAAATAATAAATGATAACATTTAAATAACATGGGAAAAAAAATAAAAGGAAACAAAAAAAAGAAAAAAAAAATTAAATTGCTTGGAAATTGCGTAAATGAAAATGTAAACAGTAAACAGATTTTTAAACGCACATTTTGGGAGTGAATCTCTTCCCGGCGCTGAAGTGGCTGCTGTCAAGCTGTCAGACGCCAGCGGTGGATTGTGTCAAGCTGTCATAACCTGTAACGTGAAGACTCGTCACATTATATGGCCGGGGCTGCAGTAGGGAGCACCAGGGAGAAGCTAATGGGAGTCCCCCTTAGGAAATGGCATCATTAGGGATATGGGATATTGTGTTTGTTACCGCTGGGCAGGATTACCGGCCCTTTCAAAGACATTCCTCCTGCCTAATTCTTCTCTCCTCTCAGAGGTTGAGCCCTGCGTGACCTTCGGGAATCCTAGTTTAACCCTTATCATTAGCCCCAAATATAAACAGATGGGAAATTCACTTGTGCTACAAGTTTGGACTGAGAAATGGCCTTTGCGGTGTCCTGGAGGGGCCACCATGGAGCCAGGAGTGAGCATTCCGGGGCTAATTCCATGTCAAGCATCACTCCACGGCCGGAGACTTCACACTATGAAATATTGTTGTTCCTTTGACTACAAAGAAGTGGAGCATTTGTCTTCTCCGGGTGGTAGAGGTGAGAGGAGTAGATATCAGATGAGGTCCATGGCCGGCAATTCATTAGTGAAGGTCTTTGTGAGTCTATAGGACGACGTAGGGCGTATGTAAATCACCCTAATAACTAATCTGGAGGACACAATGTATCCATTAAACCGAGCTCATTAATTGCATCTTTCAATGGATCCTCGTGAAGTACGTCGTGAATATCTATGGGGGCGGTGAATCTCCGGAGGTCTTCGATGAGAATGAGTTTATGTCCCATTCCGAAATCGCAGCTACTATGTATCCAGGTTAGGGCACCGTCTTCATGTCAAGGGTGAGGAACATAGACAACTTCATAATAACCGCAAGCTCGTTATATAGAACCCATTTGGTCATGAAGACCACCATTCATATCGAAGAGGATCCTTGATCACTTTATATCATCCCCAAGGATCAGGGGCTCTAGTAACAATGTAACAATTTCTCATCACCCACATTATATTATATCACAGCCTCTACTGGTCCATATGATGGAGGCAGATCAAAATTTCGGGGTCTGTATTAAAATTGTTGGCCCCTACGTCTTATTTTATTAATGGTTTGATGTTTACTGCCTACATACAGTACCAGAACCAAGCTACTTGTAGGGGGTGGGGGGAGGGTCCCTTCTGCTGGCTTTCAGTTCTACAGTTTAAGGAGCTTTAGAAGTCCTTCAAAGGTCCTCGAAGAGCTCTTGTGTGTTGAGTCTGCACAAATATATTTCAGGACTAGAGGTCCCTCTTTATATTATCTATAGCTACAGAGCAAAATTGGCAAGTAGTTTTGGTGTTCATAGGCCCCCTGGAAGCCTTGGGCCCGGGGTTGTTGCCCAAAACGCCCATATTATAATCCAAATCCTACTTGCACATTATAAAAAGTGGTTCAACAGTACTGCAGGAGGCCAGGAGACTCCACCACCTAAAACCCTACAATAGACATGGACATAGACTGGCATTAGATTTCTGGTGCCTCCTTGGGGCACTGGTCATATATAGAGAGATGTATCCATTGTGTATGGTGAGCCTATAGACACCACTTATCATAGGTTCTCCATACACATAACCAAGGGAAGTCTTTAGAACCGTGTAATTTTGCAGAACAATCTACGGTAATTATCCGATGTGTATTGGGACTTATTGACTCAACAGATGCTGCCTCCTCCCTATCTCTTCTAGATGGATCCACGTTTCCTATATTGCGCTGATGAGGGCTAACAAGACCGAAAGAGCTTAGTGTGACTTATGTTCCAATAATTTCATTCTGTATCTTCTGAGCTACATAGTCTTTATTCTGAATGCATACTTAAAACATACACCTCTCACCTATATATCTATTCTGCCTTGAGTGAAGGGCTTATCCAGATTTTTATCTGGAAGACCAATAAGTAGGATAGGCCATCAAAATCTGATTGTTGGGATAAGTCTTACGCCCAGGACCTACACCAATCATCTGTTAGTGTGAGTGTCAGACTGGGGTTCCATGGACCCACCAGACAGAATAATTCTATGGGTCAACATTTCACCACCCACTAGAAAATAGTCTGCCTCCAAATTGGGTTGTCTTCTGTTGTATCTCTGGGGTCCAATGTTAGGTTAGAGCGTTAGTGTTAGGATCCTCTGGTCCTTTGGTGGGCCAGTTTGACACTGCACTCATGTCTCATTAAAGGGAGTGGGATTTTCATGTAGTTATGGCTCATGGCTGTGATCTTTGTTTCTGTTGGCCAAACAGATATCTTAAAGGAAATCTACCACCAGGATCAAGGATAGTAAACCAAGCACACGTACATACTGGTGTGTGCCCCCTCTGGCAGGATCCGCTCTTCTTTAAACTTCTTGTTCCTTAGTTTTTACAAAAAAGGGATTTTAAAATTATTCAAATGAGCCTAAGGGGCTCCAAGCTTCATAGGTTTTAATGCTAGAGGGGGCAGACACCAGTATGTCAGTGTGCTTGGTTTACAATCCTTGTGGTAGATTTCCTTAAAAGGGAAGCTATCATCAATAAGGTGCAAAATAAACCTTACTCATCCCCACACTGCGTCTTTGTTGAAAAGTGCAGTGCAGAGGTCCCAGCTTAAATCTGCCGCCTCCCACCAGTAAAACTGTTCCCCAAACTTTCCTGCCCTTGTCTATGTTGGTTCCACCCATTGGGTGCATGAATTTGGGACAAAATTTCCCACACAGTGCTCATTGTTTAATTCACCATGCAGTGAGAGGGACGGCATTCCGGTAAGGACAGGAAGTGGACAGGGTGAAGACTTCCTGTCTGCTCAAGCCAAGATTCAAAGAGACACTGAGCTGTCATTCAAAAGAAAGAGGCGGGGTTTACTGACAGTCAAGGAGAAAACTTGACTCATCTTTTCAGATGTTGACTCATGTCTATTAATTTGCATACTAGAAAATCGGCCGTAATGAAGCTACGGTGCCTCAGTGGCAGATCATTTTAGGTGATATGGGGAGGACGTTTAACCCTTTATCAGTAGGTATTACTGGTATGAGGGGTAAAATTCTGGTCAGGTCTTCTTTAACTGCTGATCCTGCAGGGACTCATTGAGAACTGGCCAAACATCTACAATCCTGAACAACCCCTTTAAGCTATCTCTTCCCCTTTTATAGCTAGCTATTCCTGTAAAAGCTGGTGTTAGTGAATTAGCAATAAAAACGGGTCCTCCCGCTGATGTAAGGGGTGAGGTCATTTTTCAATAGCTTCAAATTAAAGGGGTGGCCTTGAAACCAACAAATCCCACGTCTATAGGTTGTGTTTGATATTGAATTTCTGCCTTGTTAAGATTTACAGGGTTAATCAGGAACAAGTTGCTTCTGGGAAAAAAAAATGCTGAGGTTCGAGAATCTTGTTCTTCCCCTTTAAAAGTTTTCTTCAGTAATTGAGTTCTGTGTGTTTTTCCACATCATGTTCCCGGCCGGCTCCGTCCTCACAGTAATGGCCTCTCCGCGTTCAGTCACTGGGAAATTTGTGTTTCTGAAATAATAAATAAATATGATCTAATTGCGTTTCTCCGCTCATTTCGGGATCATGTTGTTCCCATCCCGTCTCGGAGCTCTCGGCGGTGATTGAAGCGGGTCACAGTGTGTTCAGTATGCGCCGCCTTGCCCCGGCTCTGAGACGTGCTCTGTTTGGGAGTCTGAGTCTTAAGATGTTTTCATAAGACCAAGTTCATTTCTTAATTTCTCGTATCTCCACCACCAGCTTGTCCCTCACCTTAGGACAGTCGTTTCCAAACAGGAGCCAATCAACTTTCCGTTTTTGGCATCACGTGACTTCAAAAAACTGCCGTATGGACAATATTACTGGAAATGAGACGCAACACTTGAAACTCGGAGTATGGGAAACATGAACCGAAACTCATCAATTCTGCAGGAGATCGAAGGAGAGTTGATCTGGAAGGATTCACTTTTAAAGGGATGGTCTATTAGATGATGGAATACCGTGTCTTGTCATGGGGTGCTATGAAGTCATCTATGGGGTGGGGTTCTTTGGGGGGTATGAAATGTATTTGTGGGCTATTACAGCTCATCTAAGTCTTGTAGCAATGTTCTCTCTGGAAAAATGCATGAAAATTAGTAGGGGCTTTGAAAAGATAATCCCATCCCTCCTGGAGGAGACCGATTGTTACAAAGGCAAATCCCCCACCCCGTGGTAGTTTCATTTGCTTCAATTGATCCACCTTCCTCTCCTGTGTGCCCCTGGTGTCTGTACCACCTGCTACTCACAGCCCCAATGATATAAGGCACCTTCCCCCGAAGAAAGGTGCCTGAGCTTGAAGGTCCTCCTTACGTGCTTGCTCTTCGACTATGACCTTGACTTCGGTGATAACCCTGACTTATGCCTCATGTCCTTATCCAAGGCGAGTGCGGCCATAATAGAACTGTCTTTGGCCAATCTCTGATAATCCCCGTTGATTAAAGGCATCTTCTCTGCCTACTGTTTTACTATTCCATAAAGGTGTTGGCTACTATTGGACTATACCATGCTTCTTCTTACTCAACAACATGATGACCTTGGACCTCATTCTTGTAGACCTCTGCCATGACCTGGACTTGATATGATCACAAATCTGTACCAACTGCACTGACCTCTGCCTGCTCCTGTTCCACCTAACCTTACCCCCAGTATCGTGAACCAGCGTCAGCATCTCAAGAACTGGCCAAGGCAGCCAACATTTTCACCCCAGAATCCCTCCAAGAGGTATCCATCTGGTGACACAGCAAAGTCCAGATCCATGTACAGGGGCTAGAAAGTAAAATTAACAAGGTTACTAAGACATTGCCCTGGGATGTTGCCAGTGGCCCAGTGGATCCAGAACCAGATGCTCATTACCGATACTTTTCAAAACAAGTGGCTACCAACCCTGCATGTAATGAGCATCAGGTCAAGTATTCCCTTTTCTAGGCTAGACCCTATCTACCCGGACTAATCTATCCATGCCGTACATGCATTGAATTGCGGGCAGTCATATGACATATCTGTTGGACCTCCAAAGGTACCAAGGTCTTGTATCATCCTGTGCCAGTTTCCACTCTTAACATAAAGTTTTCTTTACAGCGCCACACATGGCTTCTGCTTGGTACTGCAGCACAGCTGATCTACAGTACCACATATAAGACCTAGGGGGTTTGTGATGGTGACCACCCAACTTGACAGAAGAGGACATCTTGAAGAACTTCTTTTTACTGAAGCCTTTTCTGAAGGAGCAAACTAATATTTCTACAGAGTGACCAAATTTACAATAATATTTCCAGCAGAGGACAGTTTTACTACGGGGCAGAAGGAGCCACAGCTAAAATAGAATCTGTTTTATTAATCTATGATTTTTTAATGATGGTTTTTATGCAGAGCTGGAGCGAGTTTAATAAAAGTAAAGTGCTATCTCTGGATTATTTAAAGTGGAGAATTGCTGCCAAGTGAGGTCCACGGCCATTAAAAGGAATATACATCAGTAAACTTTATGCAATTGGGAGATTTGGTGAAGTAAAACTGGATTAACGGGGCACTTAAAGGTGCACATGTAAAATATCTACAATACAGTGATGATAGAGGACCTGGAAAAGTACAGTGCCTTGAACCAAACCTCTCTAAGAGCCAATTGTGCTAGAAGGCTCCATTCTTGGGTACTGCAGGTCCAACTTTATTCTTCTATGGGTCTTGTCTCCTATCTTCAATGTGTCTACTTCTTGTCTCTTTATGGTGCACTCATGACTCCTACCAGTCCAACATTGCATCCTACAAGCTCATGAGGCCTATCTATGCTTTTCACAGGTCCAAATCCTCCATCTTATCTTTTACAGTTTCATCATCTTGTCTCTTACTGTTCAGTTCTCTTGAGCACAGGTCCATATTCTGGTTTCTCACAGTTTTTCTTCTCGACAACAGCTCAACATTTCTTGTCTCGTCTCTCAGGTCCACCTTTGTTCTACCCACTAGTCCACCTTCTTGCTGCCCACAGGTCCACTTTCTTGTTTCATAGTTCTATCATCTTGTCTTTCACATTCCCACCTTCTTATCTTCAACTGTTCTACCTTCTTGTCCTCCATTGGTACATCCTCTTTTATGTTCCCCTTCTTATCTCTCATAGTTCTATCTTCCTATCTCTCAAATAACCATCTTTCTGTCCCTTTAAGGTCCAACCTTTTTGGGTTCCACATCTCTATCTTCCATGTTTTGCGTGTTGTATCTAAAAGCTTAATCGTGTTCCTCCCAAGTCCACCTTCTTGGTTTCCATAGATGAACCTTTTTATCTCCATGTCCTATTTTCTTGTCTACAATCCACCTTCTTGTCTCTTTACAAGCACATCCAATTTTCTCACACAAGTCACCCCCCTAGTGTCTCACAGGTCCACATTTCTGTCTTAGACTTTCCTATTGTCTTTCAGGTTCTCCTCCTTGTCCCTCACAGCTTCTTGTCCCTCAGGCCTACCTTCTTACATCCCAGGGTTCCATATTCTTGTCTCGTGAAGCTCTGCCTACTTCTCTAAATTACTTCACACTGTTGTCTTCCACAGGAAAACGTCTCTCTTCCACCTCCCTGTTTCATATAGTTCCAACATCTTGTATCTCAAGGGTGACCTTTCTTTTCATGTTCTCATTCTTGTCTCGCACAGTTCCAACTTCTTGTCTCCAACAGGTCCATCTCCTTGTGTTCCAACAGTCGCTTCTTTTACAGGTCCACCTTCCTGTTTCTCATAGTTCAAACTTCTTGTCTTCCATAGGTTCATCTTCCAGTTTCTCATAGTTCAAACTTCTTGTCTTTCACAGTTTCAGCATCTTGTCTCCAACAGGTTTACCTCTATCTAAACAACCGATCTTGTTGTTTCCAATAGTTCTACCTTCTTGTCTTCTACAGGTCCACCTCCTTGTGTTCCAGCAGTCTATTTTCTCATAGTTCCACATTCGCTTCTTTCACAGGTCCACCTTCCTGTTTCTCATAGTTCCACGTTCTTGTCTTCCACAGGTCCACCTTCTTGTCTTTCATAGTTCCAGCATCTTCTCTCCAACAGGTTTACCTCTGTCTAAACAACCGATCTTGTTGTTTCCAGTATTTCCACCTTCGGTCTTCCACATGATCACCTTCTTGATTCTCATTGTGCTATCTTCTTGTCTTCCAATGGTCCATCTTCTTGTTTCTCATAGTTCTCATGAGCTTAGAACAGAAGATACCAGTAAGGCCTCATGCGCACAGACGTTGTTTCCTCGGGTGATACGGCTACGGTTCCTTCTGCTGCCTCACGTCTCCATGTATTTCTATGGGCTCATACACACAGCGTAGGATTCTTCTTCTCCATTTCTCAGCCTAGTGCTCCATGTTTGGGGCTTTGCTCTCCTATAGAAGTCTGTGGAAAATACAGTGGTGTATCATCCCTGTGTTGGGGTGGGTTGCTGGGTACCAGCCTCCCTTTTACTATAGTGAACCAAAAGCCACCGCACCACCTAGTGGCCATATTTTTGTGCAAAAGTCAATTACACAAGAACACAGAACCACTGGTGCAGTGACTATTTTTATATGCTGCCTTGATAAATATGGACAGTACCTTTAATATAAGCCTAAAGTAAGCCTGGCCTACAATTAGAAATGTCTGCTCCCTCCGCGCGACAGACAGAGTCTTATTTTCTATAAATAATTCCTTGGCTGCAGATCTCCCAAGACTCGGCGTACCTTCACACGGGCCTCTGTTTTCGCTGTTGGCCAATGCTCTCTTGTGACCCATTGAATTACCATATTGTTGCTGTCTGAGCGATCGCATACCGCGGAGTTAATGTATACACAACACGGACTCTGTCACAGACCAGACCGACCCTTTAACTGCGCACAGTCTGCCAGAAGGAAAAAATGATTTGGAATAACATGAGTGGAGAAAAGGATCTGGGGGAAAATTAGGAGTCATTACTGTAAGGTACAAAGTTCCCGAACAGAGATGGGTCTCACCTCTACTGACCTTGGAGGACGGAGCAGAGGAGACGCGGAGGTGGCTGGACCCGAGGAGGAGACGCGGAGGTGGCTGGACCCGAGGAGGACTCTCCGGTCTGGGAAGAGGTTGCAACAGAACCATGAAACGTATCAGTGTCCATGTTATTTACGCGCTACTATGGGCTCCCTGGAGACGGTCCTTTCCAAATTGGTCTTGGCTCCATTTAATGGACCCTGAGTTGGGGGCAGCAGAAGTTTAGTGAGTTACTGCTCCATCTTTCTAATATACAGAAGCTAAACCAATGGCTACATCTATACAGGATACTGGTCTATCATAAAGGTCACTACATGCAGACAGCGCCTCCTAGTGGTGGATTAAGGTACTCAGAATTTTCTATGTTATCCTTCCCTTAAAGAGAACCCGTCATGCAAAATAACCCCCCTAAACTAAATATATTTTCATAAACTGCCATTAGCGAGCATTGCCTCTATCCCTTCATTGTCCCTCTACATGCCTGTAAACCTAAGCAATGAGGTCCTAAAGCTGTATGCAAATGACCTGTGAAATGTCCAATGAAGCATTAGCATATTCAAGCTGTCCACTCTATTCATGAGTGGGAGGCACAGCCACACCCCTAGTGCATGACTGACAGCCTGTATAATGATGTGAGGCTGTATAATGATGTGCTTCCTGGTGCTGGTGGCCACGCCCCCTGCAGCCTGTGTGTAGGAGATACTACTATACACATGACTGACAGCCTGTATAATGATGTGAGGCTGTATAATGGTGTGCTTCCTGGTGCTGGCGCCCCCTGCAGCCTGTGTGTGTATGAGATACTCCTATACACATGACTGACAGCCTGTATAATGGTGTGAGGCTGTATAATGATGTGCTTCCTGGTGCTGGCGCCCCCTGCAGCCTGTGTGTGCATGTGTGTGTGTATAGGAGAGATACAGCAGCTCCAGGCAGCCATGTTACAGCAGAACATGTCAGATTCATGTGTAGCTGATGTCTGTGTCTCTCACCTGTGTATTAGGAGGAGGCAGCATGTCAGCAGATGCAGCACACACACTAGCCATGCTTTACTATACATTACACACAGACATGAGCAGGGGGAGGAGAGGGGAGGGGTAACAGGGGTGACATCACTGCCTCTGACCATGTGACCAGCCTCATTTACATGATAAAGAATAGATGATTTTACAATGAATAATGTATGAAATGACTAGATAAAGGCTGGGATGGGATCCTTGTGAGCTGCTCCAACAGGTAGTAGTGACAGGACAAGTGACACAGACCTGATGACAGGTGTCCTTTAATGGGGCATTTTTTGCTCAATTTCATGACCAAAGGCAGGACAGGATATAAAAAAGAAGCTGGCAAGTTTGATATAGATGATTCAGGAAGTTTACACTGAGTAGTCCTAATCCTGAATCTGGTGCCCTCTGCACACTACACAGGCAAACTGCAATCTGCTCAGCTCCTCCTGCTCTATAACATGCTGCCTGCAGATAGGACACTATATACAATCTGCTCAGCTCCTCCTGCTCTATAACATGCTGCCTGCAGATAGGACACTATATACAATCTGCTCAGCTCCTCCTGCTCTATAACATGTTGCTTGCAGATAGGACACTATGTACAATCTGCTCAGCTCCTCCTGCTCTATAACATGCTGCCTGCAGATAGGACACTATGTACAATCTGCTGAGCTCCTCCTGATCTATAACACGCTGCCTGCTGATAGGACACTATGTACAATCCGTTCAGCTCCTCCTGCTCTATAGCATGCTGACTGCAGATAGGACACTATGTACAATCTGCTCAGCTCCTCCTGCTCTATAACATGCTGCCTGCAGATAGGACACTATGTACAATCTGTTGAGCTCCTCCTGATCTATAACAAGCTGCCTGCAGATAGGACACTATGTACAATCAGCTCAGCTCATCCTGCTCTATAACAAGCTGCCTGCAGATAGGACACTATGTACAATCTGCTCAG
The DNA here is from genome assembly GCF_040894005.1 of Engystomops pustulosus. Taxonomy (NCBI): domain Eukaryota; kingdom Metazoa; phylum Chordata; class Amphibia; order Anura; family Leptodactylidae; genus Engystomops; species Engystomops pustulosus. The sequence continues at coordinate 14,094,923 of NC_092415.1, read as the reverse complement.
CTCCTCCTGCTCTATAACATGCTGCCTGCAGATAGGACACCATGTACAATCTGCTCAGCTCCGCCTGCTTTATAACATGCTGCCTGCAGATAGGACACTATGTACAATCTGCTCAGCTCCTCCTACTCTATAACATGCTGCCTGCAGATAGGACACTATGTACAATCTGCTCTGCTCCTCCTGCTCTATAACATGCTGCCTGCAGATAGGACACTCTGTATATGTAAATTACTTTACATTCCCATTTTATAATTTAGAATGTCTCGTAATCCGGAATGTTGTTATACATTGTATCTTTCACGCAGGGTTCACAGATCCATCAGCCGATCTATTCATGAAGTTTCCTGTTAGCCGCCCACTCTTTCCCATGTGCAGGATATTTAAATGATGTGTAAGAACCTGAACCCTCAAGAAAGACATAAAACTGTTCACAGAAAGTAAAGGCTGGAAACACAGAAACACCGACACAGGGAGATGAGAAAGTGAGAGGGCAGTATTATAGTTGTTATATTCTTGTACATAGGGGGCAGTATTATAGTAGTTATATTCTTGTATATAGGGGCAGTATTATAGTAGTTATATTCCTGTACATAGGGGGCAGTATTATAGTAGTTATATTCTTGTACATAGGGGTCAGTATTATAGTAGTTATATTCTTGTACATAGGGGGCAGTATTATAGTAGTTATATTCTTGTACATAGGAGGCAGTATTATAGTAGTTATATTCTTGTACATAGGGGACAGTATTATAGTAGTTATATTCTTGTACATAGGGGGCAGTATTATAGTAGTTATATTCTTGTACATAGGGGGCAGTATTATAGTAGTTATATTCTTGTATATAGGGGCAGTATTATAGTAGTTATATTCCTGTACATAGGGGGCAGTATTATAGTAGTTATATTCTTGTACATAGGGGACAGTATTATAGTAGTTATATTCTTGTACATAGGGGGCAGTATTATAGTAGTTATATTCTTGTACATAGGGGTCAGTATTATAGTAGTTATATTCTTGTACATAGGGGGCAGTATTATAGTAGTTATATTCTTGTACATAGGGGGCAGTATTATAGTAGTTATATTCTTGTACATAGGGGGCAGTATTATAGTAGTTATATTCTTGTACATAGGGGCAGTATTATAGTAGTTATATTCCTGTACATAGGGGGCAGTATTATAGTAGTTATATTCCTGTACATAGGTTGCAGTATTATAGTAGTTATATTCTTGTACATAGGGGGCAGTGTTATAGTAGTTATATTCTTGTACATAGGGGGCAGTATTATAGTAGTTATATTCTTGTACATAGGGGGCAGTATTATAGTAGTTATATTCTTGTACATAGGGAGCAGTATTATAGTAGTTATATTCTTGTACACAGGGGGCAGTATTATAGTAGTTATATTCCTGTACATAGGGGTCAGTATTATAGTAGTTATATTCTTGTACATAGGGGGCAGTATTATAGTAGTTATATTCTTGTACATAGGGAGCAGTATTATAGTAGTTATAGTTGTGTACATAGGGGGCAGTATTATAGTAGTTATATTCCTGTACATAGGGGGCAGTATTATAGTAGTTATATTCCTGTACATAGGGGGCAGTATTATAGTAGTTATATTCCTTTACATAGGGGGCAGTATTATAGTAGTTATATTCCTGTACATAGGGGTCAGTATTATAGTAGTTATATTCTTGTACATAGGGGGCAGTATTATAGTAGTTATATTCTTGTACATAGGGGTCAGTATTATGGAAGTTATATTCTTGTACATAGAGGGCAGTATTATAATAGTTATATTCCTGTACATAGGGAGCAGTATTATAGTAGTTATATTCTTGTACATAGGGGGCAGTATTATAGTAGTTATATTCCTGTACATAGGGAGCAGTATTATAGTAGTTATATTCTTGTACATAGGGGGCAGTATTATAGTAGTTATATTCTTGTACATAGGGAGCAGTATTATAGTATATATATTCCTGTACATAGGGGGTAGTATTATAGTAGTTATATTCCTGTACATAGGGGGCAGTATTATAGTAGTTATATTCTTGTACATAGGGGGCAGTATTATAGTAGTTATATTCCTGTACATAGGGGGCAGTATTATAGTAGTTATATTCTTGTACATAGGGGGCAGTATTATAGTAGTTATATTCTTGTACATAGGGGGCAGTATTATAGTAGTTATATTCTTGTACATAGGGGGCAGTATTATAGTAGTTATATTCTTGTACATAGGGGGCAGTATTATAGTAGTTATATTCTTGTACATAGGGGGCAGTATTATAGTAGTTATATTCTTGTACATAGGGGGCAGTATTATAATAGTTATATTCCTGTACATAGGGGGCAGTATTATAGTAGTTATATTCCTGTACATAGGGGGCAGTATTATAGTAGTTATATTCTTGTACATAGGAGGCAGTATTATAGTAGTTATATTCTTGTACATAGGGGGCAGTATTATAGTAGTTATATTCCTGTACATAGGGGGCAGTATTATAGTAGTTATATTCCTGTACATAGGGGGCAGTATTATAGTAGTTATATTCTTGTACATAGGGGGCAGTATTATAGTAGTTATATTCTTGTACATAGGGGGGTAGTATTATAGTAGTTATATTCTTGTACATAGGAGGCAGTATTATAGTAGTTATATTCCTGTACATAGGGAGCAGTATTATAGTAGTTATATTCTTGTACATAGGGGGCAGTATTATAGTAGTTATATCCCTGTACATAGGGGACAGTATTATAGTAGTTATATCCCTGTACATAGGGGCAGTATTATAGTAGTTATATTCCTGTACATAGGGGGCAGTATTATAGTAGTTATATTCTTGTACATAGGGGGCAGTATTATAGTAGTTATATTCTTGTACATAGGGGGCAGTATTATAGTAGTTATATTCCTGTACATAGGGGGCAGTATTATAGTAGTTATATTCTTGTACATAGGGGGCAGTATTATAGTAGTTATATTCCTGTACATAGGGGGCAGTATTATAGTAGTTATATTACTGTACATAGGGGGCAGTATTATAGTAGTTATATTCTTTTACATTATGTGTAAATGTTACTGTCCTCTCTTTGCACTTGTTGTATAGTACGTTTTTCCTGTTACAGTTGATGAGTTCATTCATCAAATGTTCAAGATAGTATTTTTTCTCCTTCCATCAGACATGTCACATGTAGGTCAGTTGCTCTTTAACATTTCTGTTTTAATTTTTTCTTGATTCTCTAAAATACCAAAAAGATTAGAAATCTCGCTATAATGAGTCAGTGACATCCGGATGGAGATAAATAAGTGATACTGGAGATAAGGACATGACATCTCTGGTGTTGCCATGTGCGGCGCATGCGGCAGGTCTGGGTGTGAGCAGATGCTGCTTATTGTTAGAGGAATATTATGTCGCTGTGTAATGAAGGTTTATGTTCATTTGCTGCTTAATAAATGTTCTGAACACAAAAAACATGTGGTTATAATTCAATTTGCTGAGCTTGAAGGATCTCAATTGTTACTCCTATTTATTAGCAGCAATGAGGTCGGATATAATTCATGCGCTCCAGAAAACAGCAAAAATGGGGACATTGGTCATAATTTTTTAGATCGTTTTTGCCCTTTTTTGTGCACTTTTTATTCTCCAATTTGCGACCTTTTTGGGTACAAGCAAAAGTCCGACACTTAGAGGAGATTTGCCTATTTACATTGTTGTCAACATTGCATTTACGAACGCAAGTGTCAACGCCAATGTAACACATGTGTTAACAAATCGTTTGCTAACAAATGAATGTGTTAACATCGCGTTAACAGGTGCGTAAAAAAAGCGTTAACGCATGCGTTTTGTAAATGCAATGTTGACAACAATCTAATTAGGCAAATCTCCATTTCGCTGTTTAAAAATGCACGCGTTAAACGCAAACAAAATGCGACGTGTTACTGCAGCCTTATTTGTGTGGAGCTGGAGGTGCGAAGACTCTAGAGTCCAGGGTAGGAACTTACGCTTATTGGCAAATGAGGTTTAATGTGGATAAATGTAAGGTTATGCACCTGCCTCCAGGCCCTAAGAAAAGGCTAGGCCCCGGTGGGATGCTGCATATCTATTATCTATCTCCTATATAACACCTCTGAGGGGATTGAGCAGGACTTTATGGATTGGGGGAGAACAGCGGCCATGAGATCCCTATTAATAGTTTACTATTTCTTTTGCAGGTGACATCAGATCCTTGTTCCTTCCTTCTCATTATCCGTGTATCGTCCTCTCTTCCCCTTTAACACTTCGGCAGGTTACGGAGCGTCGCAGCTTCTACAAGAATCTTCTCTTCCTGGAATTCCAAGTGTGCGCGGCCGACGTGTCATTACAGATGTTCTGCGATAACATTTCTCCTCAGCAGCTGATGTTTCGTTTGATCAAACGCCAAAAAGCGAGAAGCTCGGCAGGAATTCTGCTCACCTCGCAGTCACTGCACATACGCTGTATACAGCTGTATACTCCACAGAGGGAGCAGCGCTCTCATCTCTAGTCCCTGCTCTTGGCCTCACACATGAAAATCAACTCACAAGAAGTTTTTGCATAGAGAAATAAGCAGCTAGGGAGAGTTGGATTCCACTATGTATGTATTTGTTTATGAGCCGCACCAGTGAATTGGATCTCAAAAGGGGGCGGAGTTTACACTTAAAGGGGGGATTTCGATGCTTCTACCAACAACCATTAAGAGGTGTCGCTACAATGATACTGTTGCCATGCAATCTTTGCCAAAATCTTATTCCACTTTCTATACTAATTTGGATATCTACTATCTATTAGGTAGAAGGTGCCAGACTCTCTGTTTCACCCCTAGCTGACAGAAGAAGTTCAAATTAGATATTAAGTGGGAAAGAAAGCACAGAAGTGACTGCTCAGGAATATTGTAGCTACAGAGAAAATCTCCATCAGCTCCATATGAATGGAGAAGCCCAGGAGCGACGAGCGTCTGTCGGAATTACCTTGGACCCCATCGGACTCCTCGTTCCGAGACCGGCACCGGTCAGCAAGTTAGGCACTGTCCGGTGGATAGGGCCTAACTGGTTTCTGGGAAAAAACCCTTTAATGGACACATTCATCATAGGCTCGAGCGAAGTGCACCATGATGGCTCTGGCCTTCTGATAAGTCCCATCTTCTAGCAGCAATGTGCGGTGTCATTGGGGCTCTTCTACGCCAGGTCTGACCCGGTGGAGAGTTGCGCTATAGTCTGCACCTCAATGAATCTAGGCTATAGGCAGCGCACAGACACAGGGCAACAAGACCCTTGCACTACACGGCCGGCACCTTCCTCTCCATGCTAGTCCTTTCCCTCCATGCTAGTCCTTCCCCTCCATGCCAGTCCTTCCCCTCCATGCCAGTCCTTCCCCTCATGCCAGTCCTTCCCCTCCATGCCAGTCCTTCCCCTCCATGCTAGTCCTTCCTCTCCATGCCAGTCCTTTCTTCCAGGCTAGTCCTTCCCTTCCATGCCAGTCCTTCCCCTCCATGCTGGCCCTTTCCCTCCACACCAGTCCTTCCCCTCCATGCCAGTCCTTTCCCTCCATGCCGTTCCTTCCCCTCCATGCTGGCCCTTCCCCTCCACACCAGTCCTTCCCCTCCATGCCAGTCCTTTCCCTCCATGCCGTTCCTTCCCCTCCATGCTGGCCCTTCCCCTCCACACCAGTCCTTCCCCTCCACATCAGTCCTTCCCCTCCATGCCAGTTCTTCCCCTCCATGTCAGTCCTTCCCCTCCATGCTAGTCCTTCCTCTCCATGCCAGTCCTTTTCTTCCAGGCTAGTCCTTCCCCTCCATGCCAGTCCTTCCCCTCCATGCCAGTCCTTCCTCTCCATGCCAGTCCTTTCCCTCCAGGCTAGTCCTTCTCCTCCACACCAGCCCTTCCCCTCCATGCTAGTCCTTCCCCTCCATGCCAGTCCTTCCCCTCCATGCCAGTCCTTCCCCTCCATGCCAGTCCTTCCTCTCCATGCTGGCCCTTCTCCTCCACACCAGTCCTTCCCCTCCATGCCAGTCCTTCCCCTCCATGCCAGTCCTTCCCCTCCATGCTAGTTCTTCCCCTCCACACCCAACTGGCATAGAGGGTTGGAAAAGCTGCAATTATACACCTGTTTTTAGCTGGGATAAATGGGGCCTAAAAAGTTAGTGTTGGTGGGGGCAATTTAAAGTCTTATGTCCCATTGTTGATATTTGGGAAATGTCTGGTCAGGGGTTTACCTCTGTAGCTGTTATGAGGCCCCTTGATGGGGAGGTCACTAAGTTGGTGTGTTGTGGATTGTTGGTAGTTTAACAACTAGGATCCTTAATGTTCCCCTAACATGGTAAACACTTGTTCCCCTTAAATGCATTGGCAAGACCTGGAAAAGACCTGGATCCTCAATTTTGAATATCAATGGTTGTCTCAATGTCCAGACCTCCACCGATCAAACGTTCTAGAATTGAAGCATGGTATGAGACCCCTGAATAGAAATCAGAACTGGGCCCCTGTCATTGTGTGTAGTACATGCGGCTGCCTGCGCTGATTCCACCGCTATCAGGAGGCCTGTTATCTGCCATGTTTACAGTGTCATTATACAGGGAAGATGCGATAAGACCTCCGAGATATCTAGCTTCAAAGGCGAAGACATTCCTCAAACAGGATGGGATCATTCAGGTATAAGACACGGGGGCAAGAGGTGGATTTATGGACTGTAGATGATGTGTGCGATGGCATGTCCTTAGACTACAAATACAAGGGGAACCCATCAAATTTGGTGGACCTTTGTTAGTGTATGGCCGATGTATACCGTCTGGTATTTGTAGATCTTCTTACTCTCAGCTGATCTCTTTACCTTATCAAGATGCCAAGACATTGACCACTAAAATTCTATCAGCGGTGATTGTTAGATCTAGTCTAAGAAAGACCCAGCTAAGACTTGTCAAAACAAAATGTATTAGTGATATTAAAGATAAGAATCTCATCTTGCAGTTCCCTATTTTTACATCTATTTTTAACTGCCTCGTTGTCCAGTTCTGTAGCTCACAGAACCGTAAGTGGGAAGAGTTCTGAAAGATGAGATTCTTATCTTTTATATGACACCAGCAACATGTTTTTAGGTGCTATAGAACCAAAGATACAGGCTTCTGAATTGACACTACATTGGGCAGGTTCCCCTAAAGGACCTTTGAAAGAACTTCCAAGGTCCTGGAATGGCTCTTGTAACAGTGTCAGGAGCTGGCATACACGAATGAGGATTTCTGAGTCAGAACTCCCTCTTTTTATTATCACAACAGAGTAGGATCACACTTGGGGGGTGGGGGTGTGGGGGTAGGAGTCTTGGGCCCCAGGGTGGCCGCACAATATAACCCACTTCTTTTGCAGTTCTCTGGCTGCTCAGGACCATCTGTCTCATCAATGTGAACTTATGGCAAGAGCGGAAAATTTCTCTGCCAGACACTTGTTATGGTCCCCAACTCAACCCAGGGATGAGAGAACCTCATTGCTTAAAATTTAGGAAACTTCTGAGTTTTGGGGGCTTTTTCAGGAAGGGCTCTGAGCACTTTATGTATGACAACTACATAAGACTTAAGGTCCCAATATGTTCCACATATTCTGTAGCATATATAATAGTCCTGGGGGCTGCCTATAGGGTCACTGCCCCTGCACCCCCTGCATTGACATGTCATATAGTATTGGACAGTCAGGGAGGCTCTTCTTACCCCCCTCCGATGTCTTCGCCCAGTGTTTGTGTCCGTCCTGTATCCGTGTTTTGTCTGGAATAGTTTGGAATGTGATTTGATGTAATAAAGCGTCAATAAATAAAACCACTGTCAATATTATCATTCCATTGTCTGTTTCTATTATGGAGATAATTGTAAAAATTCCTTCCCCGTTCGCTCTGATAACCTTGTGCAGGGTTCCAGGAAGATTTCTGTTTACAAGCGCTTCATTTCCGAGAGCGCTGCATACAAGATACCGACAGAATGTCACATGTTACCTATAAGTTACTGATTGTCTGTTATGTGATGGAGAAGCAGTGCATTGTGGGCCGTAGGATAAGTTTTGAAGGTAAAGGGTTTTTACAGAATGCAGCCAGTGTTAGGGTATTGGCACTGGAGACCTTGGTGTGTGTTGTTAGTAGCAGCAGGACTGTGATATATGGATTTATCTTGTATCTAGGATAGAGGTGTCTTTCCCCTCGTGTCCAGGCTAGAGACGTATCTCATCTTATATCTAGGATACAGGCGTATCTCATCTTATATCTAGGATAGAGGCGTATCTCATCTTATATCTAGGATAGAGGCGTATCTCATCTTATATCTAGGATACAGGCGTATCTCATCTTATATCTAGGATAGAGGCGTATCTCATCTTGTGTCCAGCCTAGAGGCGTATCTCATCTTGTGTCCAGCCTAGAGGTGCTCATAGAGAATCTCCTCCCTATTATACAATTTTTTTTTGCTCTAATATTATTACATCCGTATGTCATCATTCAGTCACACAGAAAAAGACTGAACATGGGAACCAAATCCCTGCAGTAAATCAGCTTAATTCATCTATTTGCGGCATATGATAGATAGATATGAGATAGATAGATAGATAGATAGATAGATAGATAGATAGATAGATAGATAGGAGATAGATAGATATGGGATAGATAGATAGATAGATAGATAGATAGATAGATAGATAGATAGGAGATAGATAGATAGATAGGAGATAGATAGATAGATAGATAGATAGATATGAGATAGATAGATAGATGTGAGATAGATCGATATGAGATAGATAGATATGAGATAGATAGATAGATAGATAGATAGATAGATAGGAGATAGATAGATAGATATATAGATAGATAGGAGATAGATAGATAGATATGAGATAGATAGATAGATAGATAGATAGATAGATAGATAGATAGATAGGAGATAGATAGATAGATAGATATGAGATAGATAGATAGATAGATAGATAGATAGATAGATAGATAGGAGATAGATAGATATGAGATAGATAGATAGATAGATAGATAGATAGATAGATAGATAGATAGATAGATAGATAGGAGATAGATAGATAGGAGATAGATAGATAGGAGGTAGATAGATAGATAGATATATAGATAGATAGGAGATAGATAGATAGATAGATAGATAGGAGATAGATAGATAGATAGATGGATAGATAGATAGGAGATAGATAGATATGGGATAGATAGATAGATAGATAGATAGATAGATAGATAGATAGATAGATAGATAGATAGATAGATAGATATGAGATAGATATGAGATAGATAGATAGATAGATAGATAGATAGATAGATAGATAGGAGATAGATAGATAGATAGATAGATATGAGATAGATAGATAGATGTGAGATAGATCGATATGAGATAGATAGATATGAGATAGATAGATAGATAGATAGGAGATAGATAGGAGATAGATAGATAGATGGATAGATAGATAGGAGATAGATAGATAGATAGATAGATAGATAGATATGAGATAGATAGATAGATAGATAGATAGGAGATAGATAGATAGATAGATAGATAGATAGATAGATAGGAGATAGATAGATAGGAGATAGATAGATAGATAGATAGATAGATAGATAGATAGATATATAGATAGATAGGAGATAGATAGATAGATAGATAGATAGATAGATAGGAGATAGATAGATAGATAGATAGATAGATATATAGATAGATAGGAGATAGATAGATATGAGATAGATAGATAGATAGATAGGAGATAGATAGATAGATAGATAGATAGATAGATATATAGATAGGAGATAGATAGATAGATAGATAGATAGATAGATAGATAGATATGAGATAGATAGATAGATAGATAGATAGATATATAGATAGATATGAGATAGATAGATAGATAGATAGATAGATAGATAGATAGATAGATAGGAGATAGATAGATATGAGATAGATAGATAGATAGATAGATGGATAGATAGATAGATAGATAGATAGATAGATAGATAGGAGATAGATAGATAGATAGATAGATAGATAGATAGATAGATGGATAGATAGATAGATAGATAGATATATAGATAGATAGGAGATAGATAGATAGATAGATAGATATGAGATAGATAGGAGATAGATAGATAGGAGATAGATAGATAGATAGATAGATGGATAGATAGATAGATAGATAGGAGATAGATAGATAGATAGATAGATAGATAGATGGATAGATAGATAGATAGATATATAGATAGATAGGAGATAGATAGATAGATAGATATGAGATAGATAGATAGATAGATAGATAGATAGATAGATAGGAGATAGATAGATATGAGATAGATAGATAGATAGATAGATAGATAGATAGATAGATAGATAGATAGATAGATATGAGATAGATAGATAGGAGATAGATAGGAGATAGATAGATAGGAGATAGATAGATAGATAGATAGATAGATATATAGATAGATAGGAGATAGATAGATAGGAGATAGATAGATAGATAGATAGATAGATAGATAGATAGATGGATAGATAGATATATAGATAGATAGGAGATAGATAGATAAAAGAAAGTGCACAGCAGCACAATGGGGGACATTTTCTGGCGCACGGCAAAGTTTGGCACTTAGTGATTCTGAGTCCCTGCACCTTATCTGTTTGCACGGGATCTATCACAAATTTGCGCCTAAAAAGGCACAAAATAGGCGCAGAAAATGCACCTCCTCTGAGCAGGTGCACTTCTAAAAAAAAAAAAATCACTTTTCATTACTAAAAACATAAATTTTAGGTTCCAAAATGAAAAATTCCCTCCATGCAACATGGAAAATACTTCGGAGCAGTTTTAAAATGTAAAATTTCCCCAGTAACGACTTCATCATTGTCTATGGGATCATCTCTGGGAGTGATTATTGTCTATGGGATCATCTCTGGGAGTGATTATTGTCTATGGGATCATCTCTGGGAGTGATTATTGTCTTATTGTACAGATCGGAGAATATTATCAGTCTCCATTTACTGTACATTATAATAAAAAAGGAAAAGACTCATTTCAGCAAGAATTTTTTTTAAATTTTTTTAACATATCTGTAACTTGTCCCTGCAGTTACATCACAATGATAGGTTTTGTGCAGAGATGAAGCCCTGAACGTTCTGTCACCTTCTCTCAGTCTCCTTTCATTATTGCTCACAAATGAGATCTAACAATTTGAGACAAATTTGGCGCAAATGAATTGGACATGCGACAATTCCAAAAGGGATTTACTAAGGCAGAACCAGATCCATAGATCAGGAGCCAAAAAGGAGAACAAACCAGGCGCAAAAATAGGCGAAGCTGAGACCCCACTATGATTAATGTCCCCCAATGTCCAAAGTTCCACTACAACAGTGGTGGCGAACCTATGGCACTGGTGCCAGAGGTGGCACTCAGAGGCCTCTCTGTGGGCACTCGGACTGTCTCCCAGGCACAGAGATTGCCTGACATGGCATCTTCCTGCAGTCTCAGGCAGTCCCAGTAGTGCCCTGCTGTTTTAAAGTGACCCATCCTGTGCTGCTGTGTCCTGTCCGAAGAGTGAAAAGGTGTGGGCAGGGTCGGATTGGAGCTCCAAAATTCTGGTAGCAATAAGTTTGGTACTGCCTAAATTGCCGTTTTGGCACTTTTGGAAAAGCTAGTGTTTTTTGGGTCTCATTTGATCTATAAGAGGTTCGCCATCACTGCCCTACAAGGTGGCGGGGGGGGGGGGGGGGGGTGGTACAGAGGCCTCAGAGTTCGGGGTGGGAACCCATGTATGCATAAAATCCAACAAATGAAGCAGCACTCCAAATCCAAGCAGGTAAAAGTGAAGAAGAGTTTATTCCAAAACTGGCGACGTTTCGGTGTGTTACCACCTTTCTCAAGCAATGTGCATTCCATAGTGAACAGGATTAAATGGCAAATGTGGGAGTGTCTTATCATTAACTCTTAGTGAGCCATGATCACAAATTCATTTTAAACAACTATTAGAAAATACAATTTATACAATAATTATTCTAATAGTTGTTTAAAATGAATTTGTGATCATGGCTCACTAAGAGTTAATGATAAGACACTCCCACATTTGCCATTTAATCCTGTTCACTATGGAATGCACATTGCTTGAGAAAGGTGGTAACACACCGAAACGTCGCCAGTTTTGGAATAAACTCTTCTTCACTTTTACCTGCTTGGATTTGGAGTGCTGCTTCATTTTTTTGGATTTGATAGATAGATAGATAGATAGATAGATAGATAGATAGATAGATAGATATGAGATAGATAGATAGATAGATAGATAGATAGATAGATAGATAGATATGAGAGAGATAGATAGATAGATAGATAGATAGATAGATATGAGATAGATAGATAGATAGATAGATAGATAGATATAAGATAGATAGATATGAGATAGATAGATAGATAGATAGATAGATAGATAGATAGATAGGAGATAGATAGATAGATAGGAGATAGATAGATAGATAGAGATTGATATGAGATAGATGGTAGATATGATATAGGTGATGGATATAATACAGATTCTTGGGTACATACTAATCTATGGAAATGAATGAGATTTGCCTTGGGGGTGTCTCACACACCGAGACCCATCTGCTCGGAGAAGTGTTCCGGCGTTAGATGGAAGACTGTTTCCTAGAAGTCCATGTTCCTTCACCTGTCAGGTGATCGGGGGAACATCTGCTAAATGATGCTTTGTGGAAGTGTTTAGAATTTTTTATTACATTTTTTTATTTTGCTGGAAGGACAAATGTTTCGAAACTTTTCTCGTTTCTCGTCTGTGCGAAAGTCTTCCACCCCTAAGGCCTGGACAGATGAGCAGCGGAGGAAACGTGTGGAGGTGGCGCCAAGAACAGTCACATATCAATCACCCGAGGAACCGGATTCCTCCGCAGAGCTGATGATCCACCACAATCTGCACTCCACTACACTTTGTCTTTTCTTTCTTTCCAATTTCCCCTGCTTCTTACTTTTTTCTCCCTTCTTTGTTTCCTTCCTCCTTCTTTTTATCTACCTTCTTTCTTTCATCTGTCCATTCTTTGCATCCTTTCCTTCCTTCTCCTCTGTTACCCCGTCCTTCATCTCTTTCTTCCTTCCCTTCATCCTTCCCTCCATCCCTCTCTTGCTTACGTTCCTCCCATTTATTTTCTTCTTCTTCCTTCTCTTATTTTTACATTTCAATTTATTCCCTTCTTCCCTTCCCTCTTTGCTTCTCTCCTTCCAATTTTTCCTTCTTCCCTTTTCTTTCTCTCCATCCTTCTTTCTTTTTATACCAAGCTCTTTTTTCCCTTCCTTCCTTCTTTCATTTCTCCCCTCTCTTCCTATATTATTTTATGTATCTATTTCTCTCCTTCTCTTCCCTTCTTTCTTGTATCAATTTCTCTCCTCCAATGTTTCTCTTTTCCCTCTATCCTCCCTTAATCCTCTGTTCTTTCCTCCTTCCATCAATCCCCCTCACACCTTCCTTCTTTTCCCTGATGGCTCCTCTCTCTCCATCCTCCTCCTGGTTGGGATCATCGTGTTCTCTTCTTCTCACCCCCCTGTCAGGGTCCTGCCGTTTCCAAGGTCTATTCTTGTTGTGTTCTGGCTATTCTCTCACCATTGTGATGAGTTTTATTGTGCACAGTGTACAGTAGAGCTCGTCTTCACACTGCGCAGATCTTCTGCCGGTCCTGGAGCTGTATAGACAACCTGCTGGATCCATTATGTTCTGTTTACACATCAGCTAATGTATCATGTGCAGAGGGTGAGGGCCCCGGAGCGACCAGAACTTACTGCAAACTACACCACCTCTTACTCCAGAACATTATATACGGAATCTCAGAACATATCCCATAAAGTCAGACCCTAAACCAGCTCCCAAAACACAGAGATACTGAACCTGGACCCTCTGTTCACTGACCCCATTAAGGACCTTGCCTCTTACAAACCCCACCTTTTATTTGCAGACCATTACCACCTTGTTTATAGGCACCTTAACTGACCCTTATCCCAACCCTGAACAGTATGGAGTCTATACAAAGCTCTGGTCTATGCGGTATACAGGACCATCCAGTGGCAGAGGGAAGCACAGGTGGAGTGCTGCGCGTGGGGCACTGTCCTCCCAGCAGGCAGAGATGGTGTAGTCTCTAGCTGCCCATGTGATGCTATGTTAAAGCATCATGAGATTGATAATGGCACAGAGAGAAATTTAATGCTCAGAATAGTGTCTGATCTGCACCCACGCACTGTCCTCCTATTAGGTGAACACATTGTCCTTATGTTGCCACTTTTTGGATACATTTGTAATCGATTCTCACTCTCTATTCTA